>NW_026634115.1:62255-140982 GCF_024868665.1 Triplophysa rosa
TTGGTCGAGGTGGTGGTGTCGCAACAATCTTTAGAGACTTTCTTACTGTAACTCAGAGAACAGAGCATACATTTAAATCATTTGAAGTGCTTGCGTTGAACATAATTGTTCCAAACGAAAGTAAAAAACCATTGCTTTCTTTTACGTTGGCTACTGTGTATAGACCCCCTGGTCCCTACACTGATTTTCTGAAAGAGTTCGCAGACTTCTTATCGGACCTATTGGTTAACGTTGATAAAGTACTAATTGTTGGAGATTTTAATATCCACGTAGATAGTTCTAACGATGCATTAGCAGTGGCGTTTACAGAGCTACTACACTCTTTTGGAATAACACAACACATCAATGCACCCACTCATCGATTTAATCATACACTAGACTTGATTATATCTCACGGAGCAGATCTAACCAATATAGATATTATACCTCAAAGCGATGATGTCACCGATCACTATCTTATAACATGTACACTGCGCACTGCAGAAATCAGCCGTTTAACTCGTTATCGACAGGGTAGAACAATTACCTCGACTACTAAAGAGAGTTTGCCAGATCTGACTCCTTTAATAACCATACCAATAAATACAGAATCGCTCGATGACATGACCAGCAAATTGTACACTATTTTCTCTAATACATTAGAAGCTGTCGCACCTATGAAGTCAAAAAAGATTAATGAGAAAAACGAAGCACCATGGTACAATAGCACCACTCGCGCCCTTAAAAGAGAAACACGTAAACTGGAGCGCAAATGGAAACAAACCCAATTAGAGGTCTTTCAAATTATGTGTAAAGAGAGTGCAAACTGTTATAAAAAGGCACTAAAAGCAGCAAAGGCTGAGCACCTCCGTAACCTCATAGAAACTAACAAAAACAATCCAAGGTTTTTATTTAGTACAGTTGCTAAATTAACAAATAAACAGACATCACCTGACCTGGTTATTCCGCCGCACCTTGGTAGCAATGAATTCATGAATATTTTTACAGAGAAAATTGAAAACATACGAGACAAAATAGTAAAAACTCAACCTTCAAGTCTGTCCTATGAATTAGTACCAACCATCACCCCAAAAGAAAGGCTACAGTGTTTTTTACCTATAAAACAGGAAGATTTAATTAAACTTATTGCAACATCTAAACCTACAACTTGCTTATTAGACCCCATACCAACTAAATTATTAATAGAGTTATTACCCGTTGCAATTGAGCCCATTTATAACATTATCAACTCGTCAATTAATCTAGGCCATGTCCCAGGACCCTTTAAGCTGTCTGTCATTAAGCCTCTTATCAAGAAACCAAACTTAGACCCCAATGAACTAGGAAACTATAGACCGGTTTCAAATCTCCCTTACTTGTCTAAAATACTCGAAAAAGTAGTGTCCACTCAGTTGTGCTCTTTCTTACAAAATAATGACATACACGAAAAATTTCAGTCAGGCTTTAGACCAAATCATAGTACTGAAACTACGCTCGTTAAAATTACAAAAGACCTGCTTATAGCATCAGATAAAGGTAACAACTCACTCCTAGTCCTGCTAGACCTTAGTACTGCGTTCAATACAGTAGACCATAAAATACTTATAGATCGATTACACAATTATACCGGTATTCAGGGACAAGCACTACAATGGTTCAGATCTTACTTATCAGACAGACATCAATTTGTCCACTTAAATGGGGAATCATCAAATCTAACGCAAGTAAATTATGGATTGCCTCAGAGATCGGTTTTAGGACCCTTGCTATTCTCCATATACATGCTGCCCCTTGGAAACATTATTAGAAAACATGGAATTAGCTTCCACTGTTATGCAGATGATACTCAGCTATATATCTCATCAAGACCAGATGATCACATCTCAAATGTCACAAAAACAGCCGCCTTCCACCTTATAAATGTTGCCAAATTACAAAATATTTTATGTGTTGCTGACGCAGAAAAGATTATTCATGCATTTGTGACCTCAAGACTTGACTACTGTAATGCACTACTTAGTGGTTGTATCGTAAGTAAGTATCGTATTAACTTTAAAGTTCTTTTAATTACTTATAAAGCCTGAAACGGTTTAGCCCCTACCTACATAACAGAGCTTCTACCACATTACAACCCATCACGCTCTCTAAGATCTCAAAAGTCCGGACTTTTGATAACACCTAGAATAACTAAATCCACCAAAGGGGGTAGAGCTTTCTCATACGTAGCACCTAAACTCTGGAATAGCCTTCCCGATACTATTCGAGGGTCAGACACACTCTCCCAATTTAAATCTAGATTAAAGACACATCTTTTAGCCAAGCATTCACTTAATGCATAGTTAATGAACAGCAGCTACGCTAATTATTCTCTTTCTGCCCCCGCCTCGGGATGTCCATCCTGAGGTAGGGAGAGATTCCGCCAGGCCCAGATGAACGTCATATACCCATCCCCAACTATAGATTACGCCAGCTACATCTGAAAATCCAGTGCCATCCTCCTGCCACTGACTGACCATCCCAGCTCCATCCAAGGCAATTCCATCACCACCCAAGAGAAAAGTGACCATCTGACCATCCCAGCTCAGACAATCAAGAGCAACCCAACCAAGAGCAAATATGGACTACTTGTCACATTAATGCTAAATTTACAATACTTGGTATTTAATGCTAAACTTACATCACATGACAGCAGTTTGAAGTTATAGCTGCACTCAGTGACTTTGATTGGAGGTTGCTGGGTGAGTGTTTGTGGGGAGTAGAGGGGGGGCTTGTTGGTTGTGGTTTGGGGGGTTTCATTTGTTGGGGCTGTGTGCGTCTGGTTTGGTCTTGCTTTGTTGTGAATGTCGGACAACGGAGGAATAAAGTTACATTATGCCATTACTATTTTTCCCTGGTTGTTCCTCTGTTGTCTGGTGTCAATCGCGGAATGGGACCGGGTTGGACCTGCACGGTTTCGGCGGGTGGGGCTTCCTGGGTTGCGGCTGGAAGGCTCTCCCTGTTCTTTGTGGACATTTGCTCTGTGGCTTTTGGTCGGGGTCACTGAGTGCTGAGTGCTATGACACGTTAGAGGAGATCTGGCCAAGGTTTTCTTTCTCCATTTATTCATCATTGGAGTTTGGGTTCCTCGCCACAGCAGGGCAGTGTTGGCTTGCTCACCGGGAGACTGCATTTATTTATTTATTAGATATTATTTGCTTGCTTGGTCTATAAACACCATGCACTATGCTGTGTTTTACCTTTCTGTGTTTTTCTGTTTTTCTTATTTGCTCCTGTAAAGCTGCTTTGGAACATTGCACATTGTGAAAAGCGTTATATAAATTGAATTGAATTTATTATATGCGTTCAGTAGTTAAAATCAGCAAGTACCTGCCTCAGGTTGCTGTCCCGTAAACAGTACAAACCTTAAATTAAGACAAAAACAGCAGTACTATAGCCCCCTCTTAGCTGCGGGGTGTTTTTAAATTAGGATCTTAACTTTAAACAGGGGGTAATAATAAGGTATTAAGCTCGTTTACATTATTTATACGAAGACATTTAATCCAGACAGTCTTGTTTGACTTGGATACTGCTGTAAACGGAACATTGTTTACCCTGCGTTGAATGATGCGGAAGACAAAAACCCGAAAGTGTGAAAAAGGCCTATAACATCCCATTACAGATAGGGCGCACTTATGCTGCAGTCCAGATAAATGGGATTTCAGATATTTCCACCTCAAACCCAGAAACTGGAATGGCACTCGGAGTCGGACATGGGACCTCTGAACTCTCAGATCGATCAACCCCGACCTCAGGGAGACATGTCATATTAAGCACAAGATGCATTCAGTCAGTGAGATTAGCGCCGAGCTACCCAATATCAAAAGGCTGACCAATCAAACAGGGTTTAGGGAATTCTAGCCAATCAAATTACAGAGGCCAAGCAGAATTTCAGCCAATCAAACCAAAGAAGCCAGAACTTTACTGTCGGCAGGTGGGCGCTCATGACGGCTGTGTAGTGAGATGTGAGAAGGCAAAGATTCAGAGATGCAAAATCTGCTTAACTTTTGCAAATTCTGCTGTTTTAAATAAAAAACTTAGGTGGTTTGTCACATAATGTAAGTTAATGTGTGTTTGACTTAACATGCCTAAAAACTTAACTTCCAGTACACACCCACAAAGAATAGAGTTTCTGCTGATTATTTCTGATAACAAGCAAAAGAAATGACAAGCAAATTACATTAGCTAGTGTCACATTTATGTTTGTCACCTATTCAGTTTTCCTCGTTTTTACACAAGGACTTGATTGTCTCCACGGCCTCACCTGTTCCTTGTTTAATTACCCGCACCTGTTTGTTATCATTATCCTCACATGGACATTATTTATACCCTGCCTTTTCCCTTTGTTCTTTGTCGTTTCAACAGGTTGGTGGTCATGTTAGTTTATACAGTTGTTACTGCTCTTTCGTTTGTTTGACTATTACCTGTTTTGTTCATTAAATATATCCGTATTATTGATACCTTGACTCTTTCATCACCCGCCATCATAACAGCTTGCAAGTTAAAAGTATGTCAAGCCAGTATTATTTTGGATACCAAATAGAAGAACCGTTACTTGGTTATACTTAAATGCGACAAGTTACACGACCCATTCAACATATTGTTTATTTAACAAAATAAATATCCAATTTCAAATTCATCCAATTGTTTATTTAATACAATTCTTATACAATAAAACATCAATATAAATTTTACAAAATATAAATAGTTATATTATTAGCAACTAGACAGACCGAAATTAATAAATGCGAGGTAACTTTGGGCCTGGCGCGCATGCATCCGATGAAACTGTATATGGTGGATTATAATTTTTGGTCAAATATGTATTTAACATTATTAAATCAGTTGTTTGGCAAATGGTTCCTTTAGTAAATAATTGTGTTGTACCAGGGGGCCGTTTCAGAAAGGAGGTTTAGTGAAAACTATTAGTATATCAACCCTGAAATGAGGGAAACTCTGGGTTTTCCGTTTCAGAATGTGAGGTATGTCAAACCCGAGAAAGCGGGGTAACTCAAGCCCGTTTCTAAAAGAGAGGTAACTTATACTCAGAGTCAGTAACCATAGTAACTTACTCTGTGTACCTAACCTGGTCGGGAGCAGGTTTTCTTTGGTAAACCCAGTTTATTTCGATCTCCTCCCCTTTTAAAGTGCAAGTGGTGTAACTCATTCCTTCATTCATTAATACAAATTCATTCATTCATTCATTAATACAATCATTCATGGCACACATTTTGATCACGCAGAGACCATCTCAGTGACTTATATGTCATATGTGCTTTTATAGAGGATTCATGAAGAGGCTGCATTAATTCATTGGGATGTTCTTTGATTTCAGGAGAGCAATTTAGGACCCCGGTGGAATTTTGTAATTTCCCTGAGCATTGTTATTAAAACGGTACCGTTTTTCTTTACAGTGAATCAAAATATATCTCATCCATCCTTACATCAATAACATCAGCCACCGTACGTGTATTACATCAGAGCATAATTTTCTATGGACGATGAGAAATGACTTAATAAAGTGTATAAATAAATAAAGTGCATGAATAAAGAAATTAATAAATACAGACATACATGCAGAAATGAAGCGATAAAGGTAATAAGCAATTTAGACGTGCAGCCATTCCAACTCAAATCTGCTCAGAGTAGGGTTTGAACCGGTGATCAGTCTAATTTTACACGAGAGCCTGACGCCCTACAGGTGTCCTATACACCATGACGTCTCACTCACGTAACTAGGGCACTCATGGCGAGTGAGAACATACGATTTTTTTAATTATTTCTGTTGTTTCATTCATTTATTGATTAATATATTTGTTTATTGGTACATTTATCTATTTATTAATTTAAACTTAAGTCATTTTCAGGACATCAGTAAATTCACTGTATGCAGAGCGGAAAGTGTGCTTTCTGCCGCCATGTTGCTTTTTTTGGTGCCGTTGCCATGGTGAATCGTAATATCGGAGCTGCATTGATGATGGCTTTTTATAACCCAGGGTAAACCTACCCAGAGTAAATTGAACTAACTCAAATCAGCTGTTCTGAAACCAAAAACTCAAAGTTTCTAATTTCTAAGTAAACCAACTCTGAGTTCAAGATTTAACCTAGAGTTGGTTGAACCTCCTTTTAGAAACGGGCCCCAGCAATGTCCAAATACTTTTTTTGTACACTGTAAAAACAGTCGTGTTTCAAACAACACATTCTGTGTTCAGTTAAGGACGACACATTAATGCACATCTCTGTGTTACTTCTTCGGACAACACGTTTTGTGCTACAACTTGTGTTAACAACTAATCCAATCAACACAAAATGAATACATCCATTTTAAAAGTGTAGACATTTCAAATGGTAATAAGTTACATACTGTATGTCAACTTGCACAGGAAAGTACCAGAAATTTTTATTCCCACTTTAAGCATAGGTTTGCTCAGGATATTTGCATTTGTCAGGAAGGGCAGACATGCGAGAGCAACATATCAAGCTCACTGACAACGATAACACGGACTGGATGAATGTCTTCCCTAGAGTAATGACATGAGGTCATCTGCCAGACATCCATGTAGACCACTCCTTTAATATCACTGAACATCTCGCTCATCACTGTGTTCAACTGCATCCTGTACCAGTCATTTCCATATTCATTCTGTAACAAAACAAACTATTGTCACAAAACAACAGTGTTTCAGATCATGCATGAATAAGCATCACAAATAAATGATGCAACAAAGATTTTGAATTGAAATGACAGTGTACTGTACCTTTGTGAGCCCAGTGTTTCCAGACTTGATGATGACAGTAGTCTCTGGTGCACGTTTCAGTAGTAGAACCACTGCTTGACGAATTTTGGCCACTTTACGCACATAAAACGTTAACGGATGAACAACCAGGTGGGCAAATATTGTGAAAACAACAACTGTATGACGGCCGCCGGCTATTTGATCAATTTCATTGCTGATATAATGCAGATCAACGGCTGGCATTTTACGAAACTGAAGAGGTAATCCATGTGGCCTCCAGTGAATAATGATATTTTTTGTCATCTCTAGAGCCATCAGGGGTCCATTCTTAGAATTGGTGTGAAGATTCAATCTTTTCAGGCCTGAATGAGATAAGTTGGAGTCCATTTAAATTTTTGCAGTCACACATATTCACTTCATTATTCATACTTCCTCATCAAAGCTTATATACATTTGATTTAAAGAACAAGGGTTATAGTGCTTGAATCACCATTCTTGAGTTTGAACCAGCTACCTTTCTGTGATCAGTTAAACACCTTAAACTAATCCAATAAAAATGACCTACCTGGCACACTTCTTTCAAAAAACTCAAACCACTGTCTTGTGGTAGAGTCTCCCATCATGTATATAATCTTGTTTGCAAGACAATCTGCCATTTGTGTAAAACTAAACCTTCTAGTATTACATACAAAAGACTTCCAGACATCTTGGAAATAGAATCCTGCAGGAACTGGTGTGGTCAAACCTGATCTGCATCTCTCTGCATTACCTAAAGCAAAAAATGTTATTTACTTTTAAGGTGTGTGGTAACAAAATACATTCAAATATACACAGTCAAAAGTGTGGGATCACTTGCTCATTCATTATTTATATTTTTCCACATTTTAGAATAATAGTAAACGCATCAAAACATGGGTGGAATAATACAGTTGTAATGTGGGAATTATGTTGTGACTAAATTCAAAATAAATGAACTCTACATTCTATTTTAGCACCATAAAAAGTCACCCTTTTATTAGAATTTGCTAAATCGTTCTCTTGACATTTTATAAGCCAGCTTCTTGATGTCTCAACCTGGGACACTTTTTAAACAGTATTGAAGGTATTTCCATATATTCTGGCTTTTTATTCATTATTTTATCCAAGTAATCCATTTAAAAAATATTTTTTTAAGAAGAATGTGGTTTTCTAGAAAGAAATTACTATGCTGGCACAATTATATTTTTTGTCCAAACATTTCAAACATTGTATACCTTCAGATTAAAAGATTTTTTAAGAGCATAAGAAACACTTTTGTCAAGTGATCCCAAACTTTTGACTGGTATGCATTAGTCCTCTTATCTGAACATACCAATGCTTGCAGAGCTGGAAAGAACATTTATAATGCGTGTGTCTCCAGGAATCCCAACATTTGTTAATTTGCTGTATAAAAAATATATATAAATAATTAAACATTTTATATATAAATATGTAAAAATTTATAAATTATGAAATACAATTGAGATGTTTAAATTGCACCATATATACGGAAAGCCATAAAAGGAGTCTTTACACAGCCAAGTTGTGACTTGGTGTTTGATTCTGCATTAATGAAATGTAGCATCACAGCAGTTTAAAACTTTGCTTCTTGTCATGATAATGATTATAAATATTGTATGACATAAAACAATTTTGTACAACAGTGAAAAGGTCATGGATTTTTTTCCCCAACAAACACTAGTAGTACTTGTATATCTTAAATTGTATATTATATATCTCGAATAGACTAAGTTGATTTGGAAAACCATCTGTCACATATCTTACATCTACCCCAGGTTTCTCTTATACAGTACCTTGCGATAAGTTGCTTCTCTAAAGGAGTTAATGGACTTTGAAATGGTCCTCTTTCATGATACAC
Source organism: Triplophysa rosa (assembly GCF_024868665.1). Lineage (NCBI taxonomy): Eukaryota > Metazoa > Chordata > Actinopteri > Cypriniformes > Nemacheilidae > Triplophysa > Triplophysa rosa. Next base: position 70,905 of record NW_026634115.1, read on the forward strand.
CCAGTAGTCACAGGAAAGTTGCTTTGGTCTCTCACACTGCCACACAGTCTCTGTTTTTTCATCCTTATATTCACAGCAGCAGTTGCCTTTACTCCAACTTCCATCATAGATCCATTTAAGATTACATTTTACTTTTTCACTAATCCTGACTCCTTTGGGTCCTGGTCCTTCAAAGTATCCATAATAGTGGTTGCGTGGGAATGAAGTCTCCCAGTACTTTTTAAAAAACTGCACAACTTCACTGGAGTGCATCAGACGTATAGACACTTGTGCTTGTCCTTCCCAGGGTAACAGAAGATCAACAGTGTGTGTGCCATTACGATGATCAAAAACTTTTCCGTAAACACTTGCCTGCAAGAACGTGAAGAAGTTTATTAATGAAATTATCATATGCAAGTGACAGAAGCTAGCATACTATAAATAAACAACCGTCACAGTGAAAATACAGCGACAACATAATATAATAACGTAGTGTCTATTTACACTAAGTACAAATAGCCCGCCTTGTTGGCAATATGTGATAGCCCACCAATATGTGATTGGAATAGAGAAAGTGTAAGATTGATGCCATTTCAAACAGCGACACGAGTGGCATAAAGTGTAAAGTCTGTATAGCGTGGTGAAAACCTACTTTAACCTTTTTTATTACTTTACAGATCATAAAGGCATTTGTTTTCAATAAAATTGATTTAAGACTTAAAATTCATTTTTATTCATAAACTTTAGGTTTAGGGTAAGGCTAGGGGTAGGTATAGAGGGCTTTAATATCTCAATAAGTTGCCATCATTTTAATAATTTTTATAAATATAATGATTTACTGTCTGTTATTATTGCATTATGTTTAATCCACAACAATATTGAGGTGCAAATAGTAACGTTATCTGCCACTATTTATAAGTAAAAAGCATCTAACTACTATTTTTACTTAATCCAAAGAAAATAGGCCCTACAGCTATTTTTGGTTAGTGTAAATAGCATATCGCTAAGAAATGCTGCTATTTTCACTTAGTGTAAATAGCCACTGCCATATAATAAAACACAATCATTAAAGCTGCAAGCAGCGTTGGACGCCACCGCCACATGGTGGCTTTAGGAAAACAGTTAACTGTGGGCAAAATGCATTTACATGGGTAAATATACTTTGTCAGTCATTTAGATGTCTAGGACTATATGAAAATTTTAGCATGCAGATGTCTTCAGGCCAGAACTCTTATTAAACATGAGGTTTGAGGCAGAATAGGCATTGTATGCCTAAGTTAAAACAAGTTCCTGTTTTATGGCAAAACGCCAAATGTGGGCAGTCTGTCACAGACACAGCCTTCAAAAAAAACTCAATATGTTTGCAATGTAGCATCACAAACGCCTTTAGATGAGACCGAATGATGCTAATCTGCTTAAAACTCTATAATGACTATGATGAGACCTGGAAATGGCAACAACTGGACAAATATTGCAGAAAATGTACTGTACATTAATGTATCGAGTCGGGACCTAATAACAAATATGTTGAAATTTGGAAAAATGTATATCCAAAATAACTGTATTCAAGTGTACTTCGTAACATACCTTTAGCTTTTTATTGAAGACCTTTGCTTGAAAAAAATCACCTCCACATGTTTTCAAATTTTTGTTGTGATCTCTGGCTGTGATAGTAACACTGATCTTATCTCCTACTTTGTAAGTGTCATTGAATCCCACAGTAGAGAATGTTGTGTGGACTGGACTTGTGCTGAGACCCAGCTCAGTTATTTCATGATCTGGACTAGGCCAGTCAAGAACCTTCTGTAGTCTATCCCACTCCTCCTGACTGATTCCCATGTCAAATGCTGAAATGTTGTATGATGCAATTGTTTGTGTGTGTCTTGTTGGTGTAAAGGGTCTAGGAGCGGGCGGCTGGAATTGTTTCATCTGATCACCATCCAGCAATTGCCATACAGTCTAAAAGAAACAAAAGAATTCAATACATTAAAGGGGACACATTTCCCTGTTTACATTATGTTATATAAGTCTCAGTGAAGTTTTACCTCAAAATACCACACAGATCATTATAAGATGCCCTAAATGGCCAGTATTGAGTGCTAGCAGAAACATGCTGTTTTTGTGCTTTTCTTTTTGTAAATGTAAATGAGCTGCGGCTCCACATGTTAAGCCACACATACACAGAGACTCAAAAACATAAGTGAGACTATTACCATATTTAATTTATTCAACTAAAAGGATTAATTTACAGTTATAAAATACCAGCCACAAGAAATGACTTGTAAGCACCAATGATGGGCTCATATGCACCACTGTGCTGTAAGACATCACCCGCTGGTCCAATGACGGTATCCAGAGGCATGGCGAAGGCTTCACACGTGTTCTTGTCTTCCTTTGTTTAGTGAAACAATATTTGCATGAAAGCACATTTCACTTAATTACCTCTATTTTATCTGACTCCAATTTAATAATATCTCGACTTCTCATTTAGTTTACATTTAACTTTTATCATTAATAATTGTGAAATTTGGATGGATGTCTGATTCCTCTGTTTTATTCTAAATTACACTCCTTCATCCGATTCTCAATGTCGCTTAGAGTCTCGCGCCGGCCGTTATACGCGGATCTCACGGTCACAAACTCGCCAGTCTTGGTCACTGCCAGAGGTTCCTATGACTAGTAATGCTCAGATGGCCGTCTCCAACCAGCACTTCCTGAAACATTATTTGATCTAGTCCCCTTAGACTATTGACAACTTAATTAAAGTAATGATTATTTCCAACCAGAGGTCATGACCACTCCATAGAGATAAATAGACCAATCTTACTTCCTCTGACGGTAGCTTTATATAATCATGACATAGTTTCCTATGTACACTTAGTTAGAATAATATTACAATAACCAGAGGTTTTGGTGACTTGCCCTATTTAGATTGGTCAGACAACCTATGTGCTGTTCTAAACGGAAACGATAGCTCCTACGGTCTAATTACACTTAAACTAATGCCAAGTAGTTAGCCGGAGCTCTAAAATCTCAGCTGGCGTGCCCAATGCTCCACCTAATACAGGATTCTAGTCCGACACTAACCTGAACGTAGATTTGCGGAAACAAAGGATATAGCGTGATCTACTAAAGTTTATAAATTCAGAAAAATACAGAATGAATTCAAACATAACAATTTATTAGCCAGGTAAGGGAAGCATAATTCAAAATCCAATTCAATAATCAATGGCAATCAATATAATTCAATAACAAATAATAGAAAATCATAAGAAATAAAGCAAGTTCAATGTTGCATACCTGGCAAGAGACGACACACAGGGATTTGTGCGGGAGATCTGGCTACAGATTCCCAGATATTTTTGTCAACTTCCCTTAAATACCAAACCAGAACAAAGCATTATGTAAATATTCTTTAGAGTTAGGAATTTGGCTGTGATTGGGTCTTGTGATCCCTGGGGCTGTACTTAATCTGCATACAGTAGGTGATTGGTGAAAGTCACCAAATGTGTGAGAAATGTTCCAACACTGAGGGAAGTTTGTTAAGTTCTTACAAAACTTTGTCATTACATTGTTGTTATGGGAGTGAGACCATTGTACCAGTTGCACTGAGACCTTTTGGATGTTACCAAACATGTGTATGTTTTTTGTATATGTGACGTGTTCTTTACTTGTGTATGGTCCTCAGAGCTTTTGGGTGTCCTGCGTTGAGTGAGAGGGTAGGAAAGGAACAGTTGGGGGTGCAGGGTGAGGTCTGCATCTGTGATTCACTTGTATGCGTCGTTTGAGATGTAGGTGTTAGCTCAGTAGGGAGTTTGCTGTACCGGAGGGAGTCTGTTGTTTCTCAAAGGAAGGTTTCAGGTTCAGGTTTCTCACTGTATTGAGAGATGCTCTCTGTCCTTTTCCCGAGATGATTATCTTTTGATCAGGAATCGATGTGTTGTTCTTTCAGGAAGGGGCACCCTTTTGGCCTAGGTTCCCCACTGTGCTTAGAACCGTTCTTTGTTTCTCAGGACAAGAATAGTCTCTGGTCGGGACATCTTGGCTCTGACCTTACAGTGCCAACAGTACATGCTGGCAGAAAAGAATGAATGCTGGAAAAGTGATGAAAGTGATTAACTCACTGTTCCTAATAAATCTCCATACTGCACTCATTAATTTTCCTGCATTTGAGCCATCATATAATATTACTTAATGTGAATTCCTTACATCATATCTTTCCAAATGTTCTGTCCAAACATACCGCGAATGACCAACTTTATGGAGATGCAGATTTCATTTTCCAACAGGACTTGGCACCTGCACACAGTGCCAAAGCTACCAGTACCTGGTTTAAGGACCATGGTATCGCTGTTCTTAATTGGCCAGCAAACTCGCCTGACCTTAACCCCATAGAAAATCTATGGGGTATTGTGAAGAGGAACATGCGATATGCCAGACCCAACAATGCAGAAGAGCTGAAGGCCACTATCAGAGCAACCTGGGCTCTCATAACACCTGAGCAGTGCCACAGACTGATCGACTCCATGCCACGCCGCATTGCTGCAGTAATTCAGGCAAAATGAGCCCCAACTAAGTATTGAGTGCTGTACATGCTCATACGTTTCATGTTCATACTTTTCAGTTGGCCAAGATTTCTAAAAATCCTTTCTTTGTATTGGTCTTAAGTAATATTCTAATTTTCTGAGATACTGAATTTGGGATTTTCATTAGTTGTCAGTTATAATCATCAAATTAAAAGAAATAAACATTTGAAATATATCAGTCTGTGTGTAATGAATGAATATAATATACAAGTTTCACTTTTTGAATGGAATTAGTGAAATAAATCAACTTTTTGATGATATTCTAATTATATGACCAGCACCTGTATGTGCGAATCGTATGAAATCGTAGGAAAAAAAATGAAACAAATATGGAACCAAGGTCCTGAGCGTGTTAATAAATCGAACAAAATATCGATCGATGCACCGTCAACCGTAAAGACACCGCCACCTTATGATACAGCCGTGATTTCTGTCCAAACTCATGCTCAGACCAGTTCAAATTTGTATCCCTCTTTGCTTTCATTTTCCTCTAGTGCACAACCCCCTCCCCCTCCCGAGTTAAACAAAGAAACTTTACACGCTGCAGCTCAGCCGTCAATGGCGTGGGTCCAAGAGGGTCCTAGAATTATTCTTAAACCGGCAACAATGACAGATATTGATACTATATGTAAAACTCTCCTGAACCCAAATAATTCTAACAAATGTTTTGCGATCACACACACACATGATATGCACAATTAAGCGGATCTGATTAGAGATCGATCTTATTACAAGTTTTGTATGATGATGTTACTGAATCGTCTCTTATTGTGGAAATTCCTTCTTTAAGTCTTGATAATGATGACTTGGATGACTCTGGTATACAGCGAGACCCTCATGAATTTTGGTGGGCCAATCCCCATAATGTCACTACATTTTTCGAGCAGGTTAAGCGTTTTCTAGATGCCCGTGCTCATGTCTGTAGAGATCTGACCCATGCCACAAATACCAAGCTAAATAAGGGAGAATCCGCTTCTGCTATTGTTTCTCATTTTAAATGTGTGTGGGAAGAAGACGCCCATATTCCAGTAAGCGGTGAAATGTCCTCACTGTTTATAATACGTGCTTAAATAATATGAATCCTGATTTGGCACGTTTGGTTCGTGTAACGACTGCAAATTTAATGCAACAAACTGTTGAAGATTTTTGCAAACGCATTTGTGAGTTAGATGCATCTGGTGGTTTCACTTCTTTTCGGTTTAAGCCGAAACAGGAAGTTATGCTGGCAGCTTCTCAACAGCAAATGGCTGCAGTGTCTGTGCGTACCAGAAGGAACCAAAGGGGCAGACCTCAGAATAATCGGGGACCGCCTCGGGGAGGTCTTAAAAGGTCCGGGGTGTGTCGTTATTGTGGTAAACCAGGCCAGTGGGAGAGAGAGTGTAGACTGAAACAGGAACATGACATCGGACCTCTGCCTCGAGCACCACAGATAAACCAAACTCAAGCACCATTATATGGCAGTGGTTCTGCTGATCAATATCAGGTGTCTTGGGTGAACAAGAGGGGTGAACAAAATAATCCAAAACATGCTTAGGGGTGCCCACAGAGCGATGTCAGTCCAGATGCACAATCAATGATTTCTTTTCTTTTAGCAATCGCACGGATGAACTACCCATTGTAAATTTATAAGTAAATGGGGTAGATTACTCATTTTTAATCGACACTGGGGCTACGTGTTCATCTATTTCTGCAAAATTTTATGAAGGGCCGATCACAAATCGTACTATGTGCTCTGTTGGGGTTTCAGGGACTGAAGTTATTTGTCACATGACACCTGCCATTGAGGTAAGGGCACTTAATCATCTGCCTTTCTTTCACAAATTTGTAATTACTCCAAATTCACCATTGACTTTTTTTGGGCAGAGATCTCATGCATAAACTTAGCATTGAGGTTGTATTTTCAGACAGCTTTGTTAATTTTTCTTTGCTTTCAGATGTCCCAGATGCAACTGTGGAATTAATGCCACACTTCATGTGTAATGACGTACCACAACAATTTAAACACAACATTGCTGAGGTAAACCCAACATTGTGGTCACAGTATAAAGATGAATCAAGCCTTGTTGGTATACCCCCTTACAAGGCGAAATTGATCACACAGAAGCCTGTGTACATGAAGCAATACCCATTGTCACCTGAAAAGGTTGAGGGTATTCAACCGGTAATTGATATTTTTTTTAAAACAAGAGGTTATTGTCCCCACTCACTCACCTTACAATACACCAATCAATCCCACCAGGAAAGCTGACGGAATGAGTTGGCAGTTGACACAAGACTTGAGGGCTATTAATTCATTAATAATTCCTCTGGCCCCGATTGTGCCTGATGTTCCAACTATTCTAAATTCAATACCACACAATGACACCCACTTCACAGTGGTGGATTTGTGTGCAGCCTTCTTCTCTATCCCCGTCCATGCAGATACTCAGCCGTTGTTTGCATTTACATTTAAAGGTGTGCAGCTGACCTGGACACGCCTTGCTCAGTGATTTGTTGACAGCCCAGCCGTCTTCTCCGCTGCGGTGAAACGTGTTTTGGACACAATAACAGACCTGCCGTCCACGGTATGTGTCCTACAGTATACTGATGACATTTTAATCTCCACTGAAACGGAGGCTGACTGTTTGCACGCCTCAATTGTTGTTTGCAATGTGCTTGCGAGCGCTGGATTTAAGGCCTCGAATGAAAAACTGCAGTGGGTGCAACCCAAAGTCCATTACCTGGGCCACATCATTTCACCGGGCCTGAAGGCTATTTCAGCTGAGAGGGTGCAGCTGATAAAGACCATGCGTACTCCTGCAACTGTGATACAGCTACAAAGTTTTTTGGGGTTGGTGAACTATTGCCGTGCATGGATACCTGACTGTGCATATCATGACAAAGGCCTACGATGTCTCATTCAACATGGAATGGGTCCGAGGGACTCGTTGAACTGGACTTCTGAAGCGGAAGAACATTTTGATGCATTGAAGATTGCCATCATGTGCGCTCCTGCATTGGGGCTACCAGACTATTCAAGGCCATTTCACTTGTATGCGGGGGAGGCTATGGGTGTTGTAATGGGCGTTTTGACCCAAGAGCATGCTGGCAAACCACGTCCTGTTTCTTATTTGTCCAGACAATTACAACAGATAGTCCATGGTATGCCTGCATGCCTTCGTGCTGTGGCTGCGGCGCCGGAGATGGTAAGAATGGCTGAGAAAATTGTTTCATCACATCCTTTGATTGTATACACCACTGACCAGGTGGGTGTTATTTTGCACAATTTGAAGACACAGCACATGACGGCCCAAAGGAGGTCTGGCTATGAAGCAACACTTCTAGCCACAGAAAATTTAACCATTAAGCCCACTTCGGTTTCTAGCCCAGCAATTCAGTCGCTGTATGGCTTATCCACATTGATAACTGAAACTGTACCTCATGATTGCATGAATGATATTGAGCGCTCCACTTCGGCCAGGGTCGATCTGAAAGATACGCCCCTGGATGGGGGGAGCACTTATACACTGTAAAAAGTAATGAGTAGAGTTTACTTTCTGGGGTAATCAGTTTCCACAGATTTTCTAAGTAAATTCATTCATAATTTTTAAGCTGATTAAACTTAACAACAACTTTGTATAGTGTAGAGAATTTAGCATAAGCCAAATGGTCGGAGTCATTGAAAGAAGAGCCATCAACCCCCTTTCACTCCCCTTTCTCCTGGTTTATTGATACGATCATCAAAAGACCAGAGTCAAAACCTCTCACTGAGAGTGTTGATAACCTTTTGTTTCTCTGTTGGATATTTTACGACTCCTAAGCTTCAAAGCAGAGGGGAGAAGTCTCTCTGTCTAATCTGAAACTTGGCTAACCAGAGAAACTTCTCTGACAAATAGGAACGTGTGATTCAATTGTCCTTTTCTATAAATATATCTAAATATCTAGGTTATATGTTGTCGCTCTTGCCATTTTTAAATAATCTGTAATTGTTAAATAGGCAAGTTAATTCAGGCTTTGTTTGTATTCGTACCGCCGAATGAATCATGTCTTGATGCACTTCAAACCTTAGCATATTTGATATATAAATGTTTGTCTTTACAATNATGTTCTCATTCTGTTTACGCCAAATTCTGACTCTACCATTTGAATGTCTCAACAGAAATCGAGACTCATCAGACCAGGCAACATTTTTCCAGTCTTCAACTGTCCAATTTTGGTGAGCTCGTGCAAATTGTAGCCTCTTTTTCCTATTTGTAGTGGAGATGAGTGGTACCCGGTGGGGTCTTCTGCTGTTGTAGCCCATCTGCCTCAAGGTTGTGCGTGTTGTGGCTTCACAAATGCTTTGCTGCATACCTCGGTTGTAACGAGTGGTTATTTCAGTCAAAGTTGCTCTTCTATCAGCTTGAATCAGTCGGCCCATTCTCCTCTGACCTCTAGCATCAACAAGGCATTTTCGCCCACAGGACTGCCGCATACTGGATGTTTTTCCCTTTTCACACCATTCTTTGTAAACCCTAGAAATGGTTGTGCGTGAAAATCCCAGTAACTGAGCAGATTGTGAAATACTCAGACCGGCCCGTCTGGCACCAACAACCATGCCACGCTCAAAATTGCTTAAATCACCTTTCTTTCCCATTCTGACATTCAGTTTGGAGTTCAGGAGATTGTCTTGACCAGGACCACACCCCTAAATGCATTGAAGCAACTGCCATGTGATTGGTTGATTAGATAATTGCATTAATGAGAAATTGAACAGGTGTTCCTAATAATCCTTTAGGTGAGTGTATATAGATGGCTCATGTTCAAGACCGTCTGATGGAGTGTCTCTGTGTGGATATGCCATTGTGACACAGGAGGGTGAGAGGGTGGAGGAATATCTCAGCACAGGGTGCAGAAATAATTGCATTAACAAGAGCCTGCGAGTTAACAAAAGGCAAAGAGCCACCATCTATACAGATAGCAAATATGCGTACGGGGTCGTTCAAGACTTTGGCCAGACTTGGGCTAGGCGCAATTTTCAGACATCTGAGGGCAAACCAATATCACATGCAGAGTTTGTGGGAGATCTATTACAAGCTGTAATGTTGCCATCTGAACTAGCTGTAGTGAAGGTCAAGGGACATGCGTCAGGAGATGATCCAGACGCTGTTGGCAACAGAAATGCTGATGAAATGGCCAAATGGGCTGCGGAACATGCAGTTTTCCCCATATCAGAGAGCGCAGAGTAGGGACGTAGAAACAATGATGTTTGCATGTATCATGTACATGTTCCTGACATAGATTTGAAAAATTTGCAAAATCAACCCACACAGGGAGACGAGAAACATTGGGCAGAAAATGGATGCGCCCCAGATTCTAACGGTTTGATAAGAGATAAAAACGGCAGAATCGCATTACCAAAGCTGTCTTTGGTGGTATTGATAAGACATTACCACGGTATTTCGCACAACAGCGCGTCTAAAGTTACACAGACGATTAATCGCCTGTATTGTATACAGGATACAGCAAACATGGTCAAACTAATTGTAGACTCGTGTTTGATATGTGCCAAAACAAACCCTCACAGAAAAACGCCACACGACACGTTACCGTTTCCAGAAGTGCCTTTTCAGTGCCTTCAAATAGATTTTTCTCATATACCAGCGGTTGGAAATCTAAAATACATGCTAACTATAGTCGATAGGTTTTCAAAATGGCCTGAAGTTTTTGCGTGTGCGAAGGAGGATGCGAAAACGGTAGTGAAAATACTGTCGAAAGAAGTAATTCCGCGCTTCGGCATTCCTATGACTATCGAAAGTGAAAACGGCACGCCATTCACATGGAAAGTGACCAAACTATTGGCTAAAGCGTTAGCCATAGATTGGCACGATAATATACTCTACCACCCGCATTCGTCGGGGTGGTGGAACGAACACACCGAACAATCAAAGATAAGATCACGAAAGCCTGTATGGAAACAAGCAGGAAATGGCCACATGTGCTACCAGCCGTATTGGCAAAAATGAGAATGACCCCATCCTCAACGACAAAATACTCACCATTTGAGATTTTGATGGGTAGGCCTTTCCCGACCCCTTGGGTCAAAGGTCGCGCAGTCGTTTCTTCCCTAGGAGACATGGATGTGATCCTGGATGACCACGTGATTTCACTTATTGATAAACTGAATTCTGTGTGTGCTGATGTTTCTCTTTCTCTCCCTATTCCATCAGATAAGCTCACCCATAATTTCATTCCAGGCCAACAGGTGCCGATTCGGAGTCTGAAACCAGACGCCGTGTGGGAACCGAGATATCTGGGGCCAGCTGTAGTTATCGCGGTAACGAGAACTGGACTTCTGAAGGATCATCAACTGCAGTGGATTCATAAATCCAGGCTGAAACATCTGCCAACATCCGCATCACCAATTGACACTGTAGGGCCTAAGAAGCCTGCCCAAAGTGTGTGACAGGGCACTGGTGAGAGGGCTTGCGCCAGACAGAAGATCCTTGCTCTTGTAGTGGGCGAGGGGGCCACCTGTTGGCTGAACAGAGGGCCTGGGCAAATTTTGCCCCATTTATAGCTTCCCGATCACCTCTGAAGGTTCCCGTTACACATTTGGGTCTAAATTGTCCAATATGTCAGTCATATTTCTGGTATTGATCCTGGCCGGTGCACAAGCAATTAAATTAATAGATGAAGATGATTCATGGTTAGACCATCATGATCCACCACATTCATATGCCACAAACATGTGGTGGAGATTGGCTAATTACACCGTAAAGACAAGTGACATGATAGTTGTTGTACTTATGTTCCAGATAATGATGCGGATGGACATCTGATCAACCAAGGAATTAAGGACGTCACCAGAGCAGTTGATGAGATGACCAGCCGAGAGAGGAATGGAGATGAATGGGACTGGAGTTTGAGTTTTTCCAGCCTGTTCCGTAAAATCAAACATTGGCTAATTTGAATCGTTATAATTATTTCATGCATTCTGGTTTTGCTTTGCTTATGGCCCTGTATGGCTAATATTTGCCGTGCATTAAAATCATCTATATGTGTAATTATGAAAGGTTACCATGTTGCTCAGGCAAGACCAGGGGATAAGATGAACACGAATCCGGATGTAATGTAAGGACAGAGGTAAAATATCTGCTCAGACTGGACATGGTCCTTAGATTAGGAATTTTCTTTATATTTTCCATTTTTACTTTTACTGTTTATCATGGATGCGGAAAATTAACTGGTAAGTCATAAATGACTTAAAGAGGGCAACTGTTAGATTTAATTTCCGCATAAATGAATACAAGCCCACAAAAATGAATGGTTTTTAAGCTCACTGAATACATTGCTGGCTATATGTGGAGGAAGGGATTCCTTCTGGCTATATGTGGAGGAGGGGATTCCTTCTAAGCTAAACATTCTTTGTCTGACATGCTATACCTTATTTGGTCATTCTGTGAACCCCTGGACATATGAAACCTTCCAGATGTCTTCTGGTACCGTATATAAAGACTTGTAGTTTCTAAAATAAATGAGTTCAAAAGCTTGATGCCTCTCTGTCTTGTTTTTGTGCTCCCAGATCTGCAGAAGAATTCTCTCACAACATCCAACCTATTCCTCATTTGATTTTAATGGTGAACCAAAACACAGAAAGAAACTTAGTGTTCGAAAGGAACCTGAAGTTCACATCTCAAATGTCACAAAAACAGCCTTCTTCCACCTTAGAAATGTTGCCATATTACGAAATATTTTATGTGTTGCTGGCGCAAAGAAGCTTATTCATGCATTTGTGACCTCAAGACTTGACTACTGTAATGCACTGCTTAGTGGTTGTCCTGCATCATCAATAAACAAACTACAGTTAGTTCAGAATGCAGAAGCCAGAGTTCTAACCAGGTCCAGAAAATACGATCACATAACCCCAATGTTATCAACCCTTCACTGGTTACCCATTAAGTATCGTATTGACTTTAAAAGTTCTTTTAATCACTTATAAAGCCTGAAACGGTTTAGCCCCTACCTATATAACAGAGCTTCTACCACACTACAACCCATCACGCTCTCTAAGATCTCAAAACTCCAGACTTTTGATAACACCTAGAATAACTAAATCCACCAAAGGGGGTAGAGCTTTCTCAAATGTAGCACCTAAACTCTGGAATAGCCTCCCCGATACTATTCGAGGGTCAGACACACTCTCCCAATTTAAATCTAGATTAAAGACACATCTTTTCATATATACCACAGGGAGACTGCATTTATTAGATATTATTTACTAGAATAATCTTGCTTGTTCTATAAACACCATGCACTGTGCTGTGTTTTACCTTTTTTTTGTGTGTGTGTTTTTCAGTTTTTCTTATTTTCTCCTGTAAAGCTGCTTTGGAACAATGCACATTGTGAAAAGCGCTATATAAATGAAATTGAATTGAATTGAAGTTTAACACAGACAACACACACACTTCAAGAGCAGAACAAAGCAAACCTATCTTGGCTGAATATTCTTGCCACTTGACCCTTGAATTTTAATGTTGTTAAAATAATCTATTGACTGTTGCCATTGTTAATGTTTGTTTTGTTATGTCTTTGAGAGACTTAAGCTGTGTCTGACTTCGCCCCCATTTATCTCCTAGATAATGGCCCAAATCCGGCAGGCCAGAAAAATTACTCCGCCCAGTTGCGGTTGCCATACTCATGCCAAATCTGGGATGAATGACGCCCCAGAATCAGCCCAAGTACCCTGGCCGAGTCCAGGTGCTAAAAGTGATCGGACACTGCCAGCATAGGGCCACAATCATGCCATCTAAAAACTGTACACTCAGCCAGCAAATCTACATGTGTTTAATAAGAACAACAAAACTTTTGGCAAAATTAGCCTTTTTTTACCTAAATTAAGTATATAAATTATTCTTAATCATGCACTTCATAAAAACTACTAAAATACAATTACAATAAACAAATGGAAGTGATCGATAAAACATCTGTACACTACTCAAGTAAGTGTACCTTAAAAGAAGGACAGATTGACAGAAAGAAATGAGAGAGGGAACAGAAAATTAAGAATATAAAGAATTTGCTTGTTTTCAGTGCCTCTCAAGTCCTGATCACCAGCTTGCCACTGAAATAAAATAATTTCTGTGAGCAGCTGTTTAAAGAAAACATTACTATAATATTAACACTTATTTCTTGATTAATCATTTAAAGTGTAGGTATCATGCTATGTCATGCCATCTGACTTCTTTACACTGTTAAACGTGCTGGCTTAACATGGTCACTTGTTAAAAAATGAGTTGGATGAATGACGTAGTATTTCTGTACTTGATGCACTCTCCCAGCACTCCAAATTTTTTTGTAAAGTTTTTTCTAATTATGGATCCCTGTGTCATCCTATTCCTTTTATTGTCCATTCTACCGGAAAAGCATGGCAAGGCGAAGGTGAAAGAGCCCGCCCACGAGCCAACCAACGAGCGAGACCTGCTTACCATCAAGATTGTGTGCTCTGCGTCAAGATGGGCTGCAATGCACGTTTTTTGGCATTTTTTTATGAATCGGTATCGGCCGATTGTGCTGCAAATTAGACCGATTAATAGGTAGGCGCATCTGCGAGCAGCTAAGCGTTGCTGTGGAATACGTGACGCTGCCACTTGCAGCAAGCAGATTGCCATTCCACCGGCATGATCGCCCGCCTGCTATCTTCCTAAGAAAATGGTAAGTACTTACTCTTCATTCTTAATCTAGCCTTATATATTTCATGATTGGTTAAATATGATGCTAGTTTTGGAGAAAGAATGGAGAAAAAAAATGCAAATGACTTTTTGGAACTGTGCTGAATTGTTAGCGAGCCTTCAACCAGCTGTAGTTTAGGCTAACGTTACAGGTAGGCACGGGTACCACAACCTGGCAACGAGCCCAGCGGCTAAATTATTATAGTAGCCTGCGTTATATAGATAAACTCCGATGTTAACAATTCTGTTTCTGTACCGGAGAATTTCTCTCCGTCTGAGCCTGCATGTGAGACCGAGCAGCTCACACTCTGCAGCCGTTCCGTGTTCACAGCTTCAGCTAACGATGACAGGACAGACCATTTCGAACGCGTAATTACATTGTAGCCTACTAAAATTGATTCAGACCATGCTTATAAGTGCAACAAGTCATTTGTGTGTCAAAGTAGAAACGCGTGTAATTCATATGAAACTTCTAACTTGAATGTGTCTGTGGGTCCGACATAGCCTCCAAGAAATCATCACTTGTGGTCAGTGCACTCTTGGGCTCGTTCACAGTCACAGAACACGTTTCTGTTAAAAACACGAGACGTGGGGGGTACTGAACTGATTTTAATTTGAGCTCCCCTTAGAACGCTTTGTCATGCGCGATATGCTGCAAAAGACACGAGCGCAGAATCATACATTACCGTCTAACACGTGTTAGAAAAAAAAGTACATTGGAATGGAAAAATGCATTCTGTTTAAATGGCCATTAAACCGGTAATAAGCAGCAGGCTGTGTGATATGAGTTAATTCTTTTATCATTGTTATCACTTACAGATTATGGTAATTTGACTTATAGCAATGTCTGTCAACAAACATAAACAAAAATCATGCTTCAGAACAGTTTGAGAAGGCCCTTAAAAGTTTTGAGCAACGTATTATTACTATGAACTAGGCTACTGTTATTACTATTTATTGCTTGTACCCTGCAATAAACATTTACTCAAACTCTTGATCACCTGTTTTTTTCCAAAAGATATTAGATTATTCCATGCACATCCTCAAAATGTAATTATAGAAAAACTGACTTTAAAAACTACAAAGCTTGTTTTTTTAATAATTACAGATGGCTGAAAAGAAATCAAACCCAGTATGGCAGTATTTCACGGAGCCAACATCAGGGAAGGCCAAGTGCATATCTGCCAGAAATTGCTGAGCATGGGAGCACAAAAAGGAAAGACTAAAAATACCACAAACATGTGGAATCATCTGAAAGTCCACCACCTCCAAGCTTATAAAGACGCACAGAAGGAGAAAGAAGATGCAGCTGCTTTTGCACCCAACTTACTTCAGCCCACTGTAGTACAGATGTTTGATTCTCAAAGAAAAATGGCAAAATATGATCCCCGGTCCAAAAAAATTGATACCCTAATCACAGAAATGATTGCTACAGACAACCAGCCCTTTACAGCGGTTTCAGATATTGGCTTCCAGCGCTTGCTGACAACGATAGAACCAAGATATACAATCAAAAGTGACAAATACTACCGCACAGACATGCTGGACAGTGTGCACACAAAGGTTGCACAGCGAATTAAGACACTAATTGCATCAGAGAATGCTGGCCGCCATTTGTCCTTCACAACAGACTGTTGGTCTGGAGAAACTAAATCGTTAATGAGCCTAACATGTCATTTTATAGACAGTAACGGCAAAGGAAACTGGTAGTCCTAAATGTCAAGGCCATGTCTGGCTCCCATACTGGGGACTACATCAGCGAGAGATCCTTAGCATGCTAAATGATTGGGACATCAACCAAGACAGAGTGATGCTTGTGCTGTGAGACAGTGGTGCAAACATGATTAAAGGCCTTAGATTGGCATATATACCAGACTTAAGCTGCAGTACACACACATTACAGCTTGTGGTGAAAGAGGGCATCAGCAGTCAGCGAGTAGTGAGGGACATCGTTGCCAAATTGAAGACATGTGCTACACACTTTAGGCACTCTGTGCTTGCAAAGCAGCATCTCAGAGCCATTCAAAAAGATATTGGCCTCCCCCAGCACAGCATCATTCAGGATGTTCCCTTCCCACCCGCTGGAACTCCACATTACATATGTTGCAGAGGATGCTGGAGCAGAAGCGAGTCCCTGAACCTCTATGCAGCAGAACATGGAAAGTTTACCACACTACCTGCAGGACAATGGGATATAATCTCAAATTTTATTGATACACTGGGCCCTATTGAGGAAGTGACGTTTGATGCGAGCAAGGCAGAGGCCTCAATCTCCTGCATCATCCCATGCATTGCTGTGCTGAATATTTCCTGTAGCTCAGTGGTAAGAGCACGGCGTTAACAACGCCAAGGTCGTGGGTTCGATCCCAGTGGATTGCACATACTTAGAAACAAATGTATAGGATAATGCAATGTAAGTCGCTTTGGATAAAAGCGTCTGCCAAATGCATAAATATAAATGTAAGATGGTGCTTCAGGCAGAGGGTCCCACCACAAGTCGGATCAAAACACTTGGAGAGTGTCAAAACACTGCAAAGCTTGGAGAGACGATTTGCAAAGATGGAGGAGACCAAATGTTTGGTGCTGGCAACTGTCATGGTTCGAGGTGAGACACGGACAGAGGACCCAAGTGCAGACGGGAGGTAAGGGGTTAAACAAGACTTTAATAATATATAAATACAAAACAAAAACCCACGATGGGGAACATAACAAAACATGGAAACAGGAACAAGGACTAACTAGACTAAGATAATAACAACACTTGACATTAAACACAAACTAGACTGACTACAGCACAGGAACTCACCACAATGACACAAACACAACAATGCTCCAACACAAGACAGAGGACACAGGGGCATTAAATAAGGGGACAAATCAAGAGGGAACAGGTGTGGGGCATGAAACCAATAACAAGCAATTAAAGAGACGAAAGGGCGGGAACAGAGCGGCGACACCGGAGAGTGGAAGGCCAACAGGGCCAAAACGCCTCTCTCCACGTAAAACAAGAGGTTCTGTCATGATTCTGCCACTAGGTCAAGAAAAGCAAGACAAGATGGGGCAGAACCATGACAGGCAACACTGCTTGATCCTCGATACAAGAGTAATGTCTTTGCAGTGGACACACTGAGCAAAGCAAAAACTTGGCTGCAAGAAGAGCATACTAATGTGTCCAAGCAACAAAAAGGAGCTACCAGTGGAGACGAAGTATCTGAACCGAAACGGACAAGGGTGGAAGAAGAAGAGAAACCCGGTCCCTCTGGTCTTCTTGAGAAAATGTATGCAAACGTTTTGGGGGCTCAATCAACTGCTGCTGAAGAGAGTGATGAGCATTCCATCTCTGAGCATTTGGACCAGTACCTCCGTGAGCCACTGATTGACAGACGGACTGGTCTGCCACTGGAATGGTGGAAACACAATTCATCCTGCCTGTGCCACCTTGCACCACTGGCAAGGAAATTCCTCTGTCCACCTGCCTCTTTTGTTCCCAGTGAAAGAGTATTCAGTGAGATTGAGATAATTTATGACAAGAAGAGGAGCAGGCTCACAGGTGAAAATGCAGAGAGACTGTGTTTCCTGAACTACAGCCTGAAGCTCTTAAACTGGGAGTACTAAGAACTTTGAAGTGATGGAAGATAATGTGCACTCTTTTTTGTATTGTTTACAAACTTACCTCAATGGCCATCTTACCTCAGTAATGGCCATTATCTATTGCTGTTGATTACTTGAGGCCCTTAAAAAAAAGAAGAGTGCATACTTAAGAGTTAAATAGACTTCGATGTCTAGCATAACTATTGTTTGTGTGTGTTTACACATTTTTGTTCTCAGAAACTTGATAAATGCTGCTAAGTGAACTTTTTTATTGACTTGTTGATTACTTGCGCACTTTATTTAACTTAAAATGATAAGTAGAGTTCAGACTCAGAACGTGAAGTTCAGGTATTATTGTATATAGTTTTTTTCACTTCAGACCAAAAATGAAGGAATGCTGCTGTTTTTGTGCGCTAAAACTTTATTTTTTCATCAAAAAGTTTTAATTACCTGTTTTTGTGTAATTAATAAGATACATTGTTTTTTATATAAATTATACAAGTGGACTGATTGGAGGTTTGTGTTATTTAATAAATGTTTATTTTAAGCAATTTTCTGTATCACTTCTTATTACTTAACTGTTAGATTTGATGAGATGAAGGGAAAAAAGAAAATCGGCCAAACATATCGGCCCCAAAAATTGGCCTCATATATCGGCCATTGGCTGGCCTGATTTCTAAAAATCGGCATAGGCCAGAGAAAAACCCATATCGGTCTACCTCTAGTACACTTACAGCTCATTGAAATGATGCTTCATTCCTCCTGAAAAGTGATGAAATTAAAAGCTATTGTATATATATTTTTAGAGCTATATTAATCCCTTTGGGGTAATTTAATTCAAGCTGTCATGGTGCTTCACATACACAACCAACATTTAACAACTACAATACAATACATACAGTATATTGTATGTATAACTTTTTATTTGTTACGGAGACTTGGCTTCCTCCTGACGACTTGAGTTCTTTTTTGGAACTCATGCCTAGTAACTATAACTTTTTTAATACCCCTCGTCTTTCCGGCCGAGGAGGAGGTCTGGCATCGATTTTTAAAAATCTTTATTGCTGTTGCATCTTGGATACACATCGTTACCCTTCCTTTGAAGTACAGCTCCTAGCACTGGACCAGTCCAATTCATTGGTGATTGCTTGTTTTCGGTGGGCGATACACAACTGCTAAGACTTTTTATATGAGTTCTCAGACTTTTTAGGAGTGATAACTCCGAAATATGACAGACTGTTAATCGTGGGTGATTTTAACATTCATGTGTGCCGTGACTCTGGAGCCTTTGCAAAATATTTTTTAAATCTGATTGAAGCCTGTGATTTTGTTCAATGGGTTAATGAGCCTACTCATGTTCATGGTCATGTACTTGATCTGGTTTTATCCCATGGCTTTCCTATTTCCGATGTTCAAATTGGTGATTTTTCAGACCACTGCCCGGTTGTTTTTAAGGTGGATGTGTCATGTCATATTTCTGTTCCTGTTAGACCTAAAAAGTGGTCACGTGTTGGCCTATCCTCTCCTACTTCTGCCGTAGCCTTTTCTGAAGCTTGTCATATGCTTCCCATTGAGCATTTAGCTAACACAGTTGATATTGGTGAACTACTAAGTTGATTGATTGTGTAAAGCACTGTGGTCAACTTTTGTTGTGTTTATGTGTGCTATATAAACAATAAACTGATATAAAAAAAAAGAAAGATGTATACTTGTACGTATACTATATCATGTATACTTGCATGCCTGTGGTATGTCATAGAACATTACATTAACATTTAGTCATTTAGCAGATGCTTTTATCCAAAGCGACTTACAAAGAGTTTAAGGAGCAATAAGCGATATGTCATACAGGAGCAATAATACAATAGGTGCTAATACAAAGTTACTAGTTTCAACAAAAGCTAGACCACTACCTGTTGAGAGAAAGAGAGAGGGTTAGGTTTTTTTTTATTTGTCTGTCAAGTATTCACAAAAGAGATGGGTTTTAAGTAGTTTTTTGAATGTTGTGAGAGATGTGGTTGACCGGACCGAATTAGGAAGAATGTTCCACCAGGAAGGAGTTGTGAATGAGAATGAGCGGGAAAGCCATTTACTGCCATTATGGGAAGGCAATACAAGACGCCGCTGGTTTGCTGAACGCAGGGATCTTGATGGGGTGTAGGAGTGTAGGAGGGTGTGAGAGTATGCCGGTGCAGATCCAGTGATAGTCCTGTAAGCAAGCATTAGTGACTTGAATCACAATGATACCTAACAGTACAGTGACTACTTTTATCCATTTAAATAGGCTGAATGACTGATTACAAGATTGGATGCATGTGTGATACTAATTAAAGAAACTTAGTTTGAAATATCACTACAATCCAATTATGTATTATCTTTTCTAAGGGGTACCAACAAATGTGTCCAGGCCATTTTAGAATAAATGCTTTATAGAATAAAGCAAAGAAGCTGTGAAAAGAGATGAACTATTGCTTATTCTACAAAGATATTCTAAAATGGCAAATTGTTGGTATTTGTTGGTGGATGCCAATTACTTTGTCATTTTCAAGTTATTTAAGAGAAAATTGTACATTCTTCGTTTTTGTGGAGGGGTACCAACAAATTTGAGCACGCCTGTAATGCTGGATTTGGAGATCATTTGAAACTGATAGATGCCGTGGTCCCAGTGCTAAAAGATGCCAGACATGAACTGCACGCGGTAAGTCAAACAAAGTCATACGTCTGTGTTTTGTTGGCAATCGGCATGTACGTGCATGATGTACAAAACGCCAAGTCCTGAAATGCACCTATCTTTGTCATTGATATACAAGAATATCAACGACTACTTCTCTAGCCCCGCCCACTGGTTTGCTCATGACAGTACTGAAGTAACACAAGTGGCGCGGAACAAGATAGAGCGAGCAAGCAAAGATCGCAATATATTGTGCAGTGCCTGGTTGTGGAAGAACACAGTCGCTGCATAACCTTCCTTCGGATTCCAACAGTAGGAATGCGTGGTTGAAGTTTATTTTTTAAAGACGTTCCAGCTCACGTGGGTAAAACATTGAGCGTTTGTTCGCTTCATTTCACCGCTGATTCCTTTGTGAACAAGGCACAGGTCGACGCTGAATTTGCGGAGAGACTAAATTAAAAAGCAGTGCTGTGCCGTCAATATTGGATCCGACAGGAATGGCACAGCAATCTTATGCGAGTAAAAATATCTGTACGATGCGTCACAGCCCTATTCGCATGGGATTAGTATTACCTGGGGACCTAAATTACCCCACAAATTACCTACCATATTTTGAGGAACACAGAGGTCCTGTGATAATATTAGTCCCGTGCAAATCGGCATCTCTGTGATTTGGCGGCCTCATATACTTTATCATTTTTCAAGGTTTTATCCACCGTTTGCGAATAATGGAGGCTGTGTTGAAGTGTTTTGATATTATTTCGGGTGCTGGGACATATCCATACTTGCCAACACTGTCGTTTTGGCCGGGAGTCTCCCATTTTGTTATTTCTCATGGAAACTCTCGTAACATTTGAGACCCGCGATCGCGGTGATCTTCTTTCCGGTTTGCGATTACGGGTCTCAAATGCTGACAGGTACTAGACATTATTATTTATTTATTACTGTTTGTGGCGGGCAAGTACAATTTTTGTCAGTGCCAGTAAAAATTTGGAAATTAATGTATAATGCATAATAATCGTCATAATCGTGCAACTGTGATTATTCCTCAGACTATACACGTAAAAATCTATAACCGTTGCATCCCTACTACTAACATGTGTTTCCAGTACATTCAGACTGTCCATCGTAGACTGTACACCGTATTTAATTTAAACAGTTTAAGTTTACACACCGGATGCCCGGATCGCGTGTTATCACAATATTACAATGTTTCAAAACTGGTGAGCCACAGACTTTGTTAACATTACTTACATTAGGTATAAAAATACCAACGTAATATTAAATGATTAACAATAATTCATTTATTACCATAACTTGTTCGGAGTGGTTGTTCTTTGTAAATTCATTAGTTCGTTAAAAATATATTAAGCAATGCTAATTTCAACAAATTGAAACATGAAAGTGTACATTTCACTGCATCTGATGTTAATGAATTTGGCTTTAACATAATACTGGTACATTTTTCAATACCTAAAAGCCTGAATTTTCCTTCAAATAAGTTCAAAAGGGTCGTCGCCTTCAAGTTACAGCCTGTAGATAAATTTGCACAGATGCTTTTTTTTTTTTAAAGGGGTCATATGGCGCGAATGTGTTTTTCTGTGTCTGGTGTGTTATAAGTTGCCCATGCATGCATTAGACACGCAAAATTGCAAAAATCAAAGTGTCGGAACAAAAGCTGCGTTCTATCTGAAAGTGAATGCTCACCCAGACACGCCTCGTGTAACCACACCTCCACAAATCTACGTCAGTTCGTGGTATGATTCGACTTAGACCGCCCAAATGTATACGCAAGTAAGGTGGGCGTACCTGTCAGTACAATTGCTTTGGAACTTGATGTTCCAAATATGGTAAGAGGTGTTACATTTCTGTCACACGCTTGCAGTATTCGACAAATCACTACGCACTGGTTAACTGCCCAATCACAGCACACCTCGCTTTTCAGAGCGAGGAGCTTTAAGAGAACGACGTGCACGGTACATGGAAAATACAGCGTTTTTGAACCTTAAATAGTATATACACATTGCATTACATCTAAAACAAACGATAATATTTGTTTTAGCCGTGTCATATGAACCCTTTAAAACGCGCTGTGATTCCTTAGTTACCTTAGTTGAAATAAATACCTTATTTATTGAGGCAAATGCAATGCAAAGATTAACAAGACAGACACTGACCATGAACGACAAAGAAAACATTATTTATATACGGTGCTGATCAGCAGGATCAATAAACCTTTATTTTAGACACTCACTTTGCTTATTTGTACAATCTCTTAGTAGTTTTAACTTTTTATCAAACTCAGCTAGCCTATAAATATAAATATGCAATGATAAGTACAGGTTTTGATTAACTCAGCTATCATGCATATCACAGCTATCATGCATGTAGAGTTGTATAGAAATGTTTATAGGCAATATTTATGAACAGTTCAAACAAAAGTGCAATTTTTTAACACATTAAAGTGGAAAAACGCATCTTTATTTCAGTAACTGTACATACTGCTACATTGCACAGAAATGTCTACCTACATATTTACATATGGTTGTTTACGGTTTTAGTTGCACACACCACTGAAAACATCTGTATAATTAAAGAGAGTGGTGGACCCTTGTGCTATATTAGTGCCACGTGCAATATCAGGACAATTTAAAGCAGAGTTTTTTATTTATAAGCCCATAAAATGTCTCTTAAAACATATATTTTTTTACAAGTTTAGGCAGATTTTAAAAGAAATTTCTCTGTTTTTCATCCTAATTAATTAAACCGTACAATGGTCTTCCAAAAAAATCCCCCTGGTTCTGCAGAATGCTTGTTTTTTGCAAACTCTTCTTGTAAATCTTTATTGAAAAAGCACATAAAATGACACTTAAATTCTAAACTTAAGCTTTTAATGCAACCTCATGCAAAGCATGCTGGGAACTGGAAATCTTTCTCAGCCAATCGTGTTGAAATAACTTTAAATTTAGTGTTCAAACACTTTAAGATGCGCAAAAGTGGGAGGCGAGCTGGCGCGCTCGTTAAGCTCCAACAGCACGGCTTTAGAACTGCGCTGCCATCCATCTGGCGAATCTCCACTCTCTACCCAACAAAATGGACAAATTACTTCTGCTCTTATGGAAAAATAAGGACTTTTCAAACTCTGCTGCTCTGTGTTTCACAGAAACCTGGCTGAATGAAGCCATCCCGGACAGTGCGTTACATCTGCCGGGCTTCCTGCTGTTCAGAGCGGATCGCGACACGGAATCAACAGGGAAATCTCGTGGTGTGGGACGTACAGCGTTAAAGAAGATGTGCTGTTCCGATGTAGAAGTGCTCTTCATTATCCATCTAACTAAGCCTTTCTACTCACCACAGGAGTTCTCATCGTTCGTTCTCGTAAGTGTTTACATTCCACCGCGTGAGCACCGCACTATAACAGCTGGCTGATCAGATCGCAGACACAGAACAACAACACCCTGACTCTGTTATAATCATTCTCGGAGACTTTAATAAAGCAAAACTCACAAGTGAACTGTCAAAACACATTACATGCCCCACCAGAGACAGTAATATTTTGGACCACTGCTATACCACAATAAAGGATGCATATCGTTCTGTCCCCAGAGCAGCTTTAGGACTCTCTGACCTCTGCCTGGTTCATCTTCTCCCAACATACAGACAAAAACTTAAATATGTAAACTTAAAAAGCCAGTAGTAAGGACTGTAAAGAGATGGATCAACGAAGCAGAGCAGGCCTTAAAAGCCTGCTTCGACTGCACTGATTGGAGTATTTTTGAAGCTGCTGCCACCGATCTGGACAAGCTCACAGAGACTGTAACATCATACATCAGTTTCTGTGAGGACATGTGCATTCCTACCAGGACATATTTAACATATAACAACGACAAACCATGGTTCACACCAAAACTCAGACGGCTTTGCCAGGCCAAAGAGGATGCCTACAGGAGTGGGGACAGAATATTTTACAATCAGGCCAAGAACACACTGACAATGGAAATTAAAGTGGCTAAGCAATTTTTGTGGTTTTCAGCAAACGACCCTGTCTCAGTGTGGAAGAGACAGGGTCCCTCTCCTCCCCTTCTGCACTTCAGATCAGTGAAGATAATGTGCGTCAGGTCTTTAGGAAACAAAAGAGAAGGAAAGCACCAGGCCCAGACGGTGTTTCACCAGCCTGTCTGAAATCCTGTGCTGACCAGCTGGCCCCCATTTTTTCACAGATCTTCAACAGATCACTGGAGCTGTGCAAAGTTCCTTCCTGCTTCAAACGCTCCAACATTATTCCCATCCCAAAGAAATCCAAAATCACAGGACTTAATGATTACAGACCCGTTGCCTTAACATCTGTGGCCATTAAGTCATTTGAAAGACTGGTGTTGGCTAACCTGAAAGACATCACGAGACCTTTACTGGACACCCTGCAGTTTGCTTACCGCGCAAACACGTCTGTGGATGATGCAGTCAACATGGGACTGCATTATACCCTACAACATCTGGACAGACCAGGGAATTATGCAAGGCTCCTGTTTGTGGACTTCAGTTCAGCCTTTAACACCATCGTCCCAACACTCCTCCAGACCAAACTAAACCAGCTCTCTAATCCTAGTTCTGTCTGTCAATGGATCACCAGTTTTCTGACAGACAGGTAACAGCTAGTTAAAATTGGTAAATTGACATCCAACAGCCGTACCATCAGCACTGGTGCCCCCAAGAGATGTGTGCTCTCCCCACTGCTCTTCTTCCTGTACACCAACGACTGCACCTCTACTGACCCCTCTGTCAAGCTCCTGAAGTTCGCAGACGACACTACAGTTATTGGCCTCATCCAGGACGGTGACGAGTCTGCTTACAGAAGTGAGTTTGAGCAGCTGGATGTCTGGTGCAGTCATAACAGTGGAGATGATAGTGGACTTTAGGAGAAACACCCCGGCATTCCCCCCATTCAGCATCATGAACAGCACTGTGGCCGCAGTAGAGTCTTTCAGGTTCCTGGGCACCACCATCTCTCACAGGACCTAAAGTGGGACATTCACATTGACTCTATTGTCAAAAAGGCCCAACGGAGGCTGTACTTTCTTCGCCAGCTGAGGAAGTTCAACCTGCCGCTGGAGCTGCTCTTACAGTTCTACTCAGCTGTCATTGAATCCGTCCTCTGCACTTCCATAACTGTCTGGTTCGGCTCAGCTGCAAAAACTGACCTCCGAAGACTGAACGGAAGAACAAATAGTCCGGACTGCTGAGCGAATCGCTGGCACAACCCTCCCCAATCTACGAGAAATGTACTCATTCAGAGTGAGTAAAAGAACTCACAAAATCACTCTGGACCCCGCACACTTTCTTTTTGAACTGCTGCCGTCTGGTCGGCGCTAAAGAGCACTGAGCACCAAAACAAAGTTTCTTTCCTCAGAAAAGAAAAGTTTCTTTCCTCAGGCCATCTACCTCTTGAACAGTTAAATGTTCTACTGTGCAATAAAAACACATGCAATGCACAACTATATACTCATATTTATTATACATATGTTGTTGATATAATATTCAGCTATCCACATTCCCCTGCATATCTTGTACATAACAGTATAATTTGTATATAGCACATCTGTACATCCATTATACTGCCTATTGTCCTTTTGTCTAATATTGTCCTTTCTGTCAAATGTGTGAGGTCTCTCACATATTTATTTTTTATGTTTTGTTACCTGTGCCTTTTTTTTTGACTTTTTTAACCTGTATGTGCACTGGAAGCTTCTGTCACTAAGACAAATTCCTTGTGTGTCCAAGCACACTTGGCAATAAAGCTCTTTCTGATTCTGAATATACACTCATCAAATCACTGTTTAAGTACACACCTCAACCACAGTCATTTGCTGCGTCCCGCTTCACCTACTTATACTACGCAAAAAAGTATGTATTGTTTTTGTAATGGAGAAGTATATACATTTTACTGTGTAGCAAAACAATATGCACGCAATGGGACATACTAACAGGAAGCGGAATTGGACGTTGTTGCCTAGATAACATTTTAGGACATACTAATTCTACTTTCAAAGACTATTTAGGACGGACAGTATGCGGATTGAGACACAGCAATTGTCTGGTCTCATTTTGAGCAACCGACTAATACCTGCAACTGCAAGGGTCAGTCTCCAGTGTTGCCTTCTGTTCACCCAAAGTACAAGCTCTTATAGTATTACTCCAGCATCGGAACATTTACATTTATGCATTTTGGCAGACGCTTTTATCCAAAGCGACTTACATTGCTTTATCCTATACATTTATACATAGGCATGCGCAATCCCTGGGATCGAACCCACAACCTTGCGTTGTTAACGCAATGCTCTTACCACTGAGCTACAGGAAAGCTGTATTTTTTAGATATACATCTGATTTCTTTTAAAATCTGCCTAAACTTGTAAAAAAACGATGTTTAAGAGACATTTCATGGTCTTATAAAAAACTCTGCTTTATATTGTCCTGATATTGCATGTGGGACAACCTGAGGTGGTGCTCTATCACCCTGAAGTAGAATCAGTCTGTGGAAACAGGGATTTTGCTTTAACATCTCTCTTATAGAACTTATAGAAACACAGCATACAAGAGACATTTTATGATTAGCTAAACAACAGCATATATAGCACCACCTTACGTATGACCCTGAACACTCTAACAAGAACCAGAATAGCCCAGCAATAGAGCTTGGGAATCTACATCATTTTGCATTTGACACGCACAGCAGCGTAAAATGACAGCAAATAGAAAAACGCCTGTATTTACATTCAAATTTTTAAGAGCTGTTTGCACTTGTTTAGAATATATGGAATAACATTTTAATTCCTTTGTTATTCAAAGAAGCGCTCCCTTATGGACATGGAATGATAGCAAAGAGCTTTATCACAAATGACCTTTCTAAACGTACTTTGCACATTTTTCATGGTGTGAGCACTCATATATTCATGCGGATCAGAAATTATGAATCTGTAATAATAAGTACACATGACAAAGCCACATTTGGCCAAGTTATTCATATTTTATTAAGTTACACTTTCACCATTGTGTTGTTTACAAGCTTAGAAATATCGAATTGTCGAATTCCGCTTCTTTTCAGATCCGTTTTGCCCTCCGGACATGAGAGCAGATTTGACAATCATTTAGTAACAATTTAGAAAAAACCTAAATTTCACAAACTGGTGATTTAAATAGAAACCACGTTCGCCGGAAGAACCATCTCACAATACTCAGATGCTCCTCTCTCACGCTTTTCCCTTACGAAAATTAACCATGGTTTTTTGGTGCATTGATTACTTAGGGTAAAACCATGGTTTTACTACAGTAACCATCGTTTACTATGGTTTTTACAAAAAACATGGACTTTCCATCACTTGCGCGTTAGGGCGCCACCTGCTGGGCGTAAAAACTAGCTGGTTTGGCCTCTGCAAGTGCACAAATCACTTTCGCTCCATACATCACACAGATATGTGGTGCAAAATGAGAGAGTGTGCGAACTTGTGTCAGAGACTCGCAGCAGCAGATTCAAGCAGTTGTAGTTATGTTCTTGTGTTAGAAAGATGTCCAAGAATGAAACCTTTAATTTGTGAGAAAATATTTGACAAGCATTCAACTCTCACTGCATGAATTCACATAAACTCGTCTGTGAACGCATGTCTTTTGGTGCAGGTGTATGAATGTGTTTTGCACCATATTTACTGCAGCAATCGTAGCAAAAGTTGTGAGTCCACGAGTATCTTAGTTTGTGATTTGTAGAACTGGATTTGTGCACTTGCACTGAAGGATTCAAGAAGGCGTGACTGTTGTGTTGTGTTTGCGGGAGAGGAAAAAAATCTACAAGTTTGCAACTTCAAATTTACTGATACACATGTGTGGCCGACCTCTACAACTACAAGTTCCACGCTCACAGGCGCTCAGTTGTTTTGCACCAAAAATACCTTCATAGAAGTGCTCCTTTCATTTAGCTGGAGGTAACAACTAACGTTAGTTAACGAGGGGTGAACGCAACCAAAACTTTTTTACAGTGGATGGTAAAGTGTCTTGTAACGCTCCCGCATCATATTAAGCTGCATTTATTACAAAGAATGGCAAAGATGCAGATGTACGTTAATGCACACATCTTGTAACATTACTCTGCTTATGACGTTCACTCCAATGTGCTGCTGTGAACTAAAGAATGCGCTAAATAACGCAGCCTAACGCCGTTTTCATAATAAGAGTTTTAAAGGGGACTATAAAGCGATCTCGAATTCTTGTACAGATTACAATTACTCACAATGTTCTAAGGGGCTAGGCTAGAACTTTAGGGGGGGGGGCTTTAGCTCCCCTAAAAAGGGCCTAGCAACGCCACTGAAAAGAGCAGACAACGATCATTTGGTTTACTCGACGGCACACGAGGGTGAGCTAAATTAGCATTTAGCATTGCGTTAAGGGTCTCGATCTCTATTCTACTGTCACAAAGCATAAAACTAAATGCCAATATAACGTATTAAAATGCGTATTCATGTGTTGCAAATCCAATGACGCTGGTAATGATTCTCTCTGCCCAATCAGTGATCTGTGTGTAAACACGTCACATTTTGGTATCGGTACAATATGCTTGGAACCTCAACCGAGGTGGTACAAAAAAAAGTATCAGGTACTGTACCCAGTGGAAAACCTCCCAAAAGTGAGCTGTATCGCACCGTACCGTGCAGTACTATGCCGTGGAAAAGCGCCATTAGTTATAGGTTCTACAAACTAGTTGTCTCTCTAGTAGTGTTAAATTAATGTGCCACAGCACTACTGGTTTACTAAGATTTTTTTCTGGGAGTTTGGGTCCAGTAAACTAGCATATCAAAACATTTAATCCCCTCATGCCCCCAAACCCTGTGAAACCAGAACGACTGGAACTTTCATAGTATTTTGGATGCATAAGCTAAATCATGATAACCTCGCCAACATAAACAAAAGTCTTTTAAATACCAACAAAATACAATCCTACTATAGCAATGCTAAACACCACATGAATCATCATATTGAACAAGTCAGACTGTTCCGATTAAAGTTAACCTATAGCAAATAATCAAAGTTAAATGTGCTTGAACTTACCATACAGGTTGATGTGAAAATAAATAGCAGCACTAGACAAATGTTGTGACGTCTGAACCTGTGAACTGATAAAGCACTAACGTGAAATCTTGATACGGAGAAAATAATTTAACTGATCTGACCATAAAAAAGTAATGTATTCATGTAACTCAATATAGTGAGGCTGATACATTAATATTCAATATTAATGTATACAATAATGTACATTAATATTTAAATAAATATGAAAACATAAACCCAGTTTATCTAACTATAAAATGAACTACATTAAAAACTATATCAACTGAGCTAGACTATAAAAAAAATGTTTGCAAGCTCTCCGTAATTTACCTGAAGAATCAGATGTAGGTGGAATGGACATGGTTAACTTCTTTTCTTTCATGGTTACAGTCACACTAACACGAACATTTTTCAGTCTGTCCTGAGAATGAAGCTTGACTGTCAAACCTGCCTGGTGACATACAGGGCTGTGATCCTCCCCCACAAATCATGTGATCCTTTAAAACACATTGATGAGAGGCAGCTGGGTCCGATACCAGCTGCTTACGGAAGCATATTGGTAGTAAATTTCAATTTGAAATTCAATATGCAAAATGGCAATGCATTTATGTATTGAAATATACATTTAAAACAACATATGCAACATTAGGTGCAAAATGAAAGTTCAATAATATTGTCACGACCCAGGTCAGGTCGGGGTAATTGTCTGCATGGGAACGGTCTTGTTTTGTCGAGCACGTGGAAGCTGTCTACTCACGGCTGATCACGTGCTTGGAGTCTGCGTCACTGTTCCCGCCCTCGTGTCTCCGTTAGGGTTTTCCTTGCACTGGTGTTTTTCCACTCAGCTCTCACACCCCTGTTTTCACTTCCCTCATTAAGCCCGCTTGTTCCCGCAATTGTCCCACACCTGTTAACTATTACAGCCCATCTAGGTTTCCTTTATAATCCCTTGGTGTCTCTTGTCCTGTGTCTGACCGTTGTGTGTTTTTCCTATTCAGACTGACCTAGGTGCTGCTGCGGCTCACCTATTGCACATTTGTATCCTCTTGGATTTCTTAGCCTTAGCCTTGCCACAGTCGTAGTCATAGCCTTAGTCCTAGCTCCTCAGTCATTTGGTCTTCACGAACGTGCTTCTCTTGACTCTGTTATTCCTTAGCTTTTCCAGTTTGTTCTCCCCTCTCTCCCATCACGTCCCAGGTCTGCTCTCTGTCTACGCAGTATCCATTGGCGACGGCGTCCCGGCCGGCGGCCTCGCTCCACACCCGACCTGGCAACAGTCGCATCAGGGGCGTCATCTTCGTCACGAGCTACCACTTCTCTATCCTCCTGAGAGTTGGTTCGAGGAACCCCAACTACTGACCCCTTACCCCGGCGGGGAATGCTCGACGCTCTTCGGATGCCTCTCCCGTTCCGGTGGTGTATCTTTCTGCTTCCCGCGGCTGTGCCTTCCTTGGTTGTTTGGATTATTGACTGTTGCCTTTTTCTAATAAAGCTTTTTCCCGCATTTGGGTCTCTCTCAGCTTTGTCGACCATGACAAATATAATGAAAATTTGTCAGTTCCTACACCAGTTTTAACATCCCAGCAAACAATGACCTGGTGGTCCACCGGCGGTTTTTGGGCGGCATAGATTCAGCAATTTAACGCAGTCGGACTACCGTCGGCACACTGTCGATAAGCCGATCAATGTAAAAAATGCTGTTGTTGTATATAAAGTTAAACTAAAAAAACTGTCAACAAATGTCATTTTGTCACTGTCAAATGTTTGAACACTGAATAATTTATATGAATATAGCCTAAATATTGATTTGTTAAGTGAGTTGTAAGGAATTGTACGGAGCCCCTTTAGCGACATGGGGTGGAAAAAATATTAGAGGGAAGAGAAAATATATTTTTAAAGGTTTTGCGTTATCTCGCAAAACTTTTGCGTTCTCTCGCAAAACATTCAAACGTCCTGTTGTCCCGCTCCGTACATTAACAATGGAGCGGTTCATAGTAGATTCCCAATAACTCGTGAGCTAAACGTTGTTCTAACACAAATAACACATAATTCCTTAGATTAGGATCTACACCCCAGTCTTCCTCAAAACGAGAATATAAATTGATATCATCTGAGCAGGCGACATGGACAAGTCCAAAGGAACCGTCTGCAAAGTGACTGTAAATCCGAAAAGCGTTATTACAAAAATAGTCATTAATAACTTAAATGTTACACATTGAAGTCTCACCAAATTCAGTTTACACATTAATGCTCTCCTGCTGAATTTAAACTGGTTTTAGTTATACTACAGTATGTAGCACTGAAGTTAATGACTATTATTAGTAGCCTAATGATATTCGGGTTTTGCACTTTGCAGACGATCCCTTCGGTATTGTCTCAGCCGGCTCCCGCCTGAGATCAATAAAAGGCTCGATTTGTGGAAAATTATGTTAAAGTTCATTGTTTACGTTACATAGAATGAGGTGTAATTTGTGTTATAAGAACGTTTAGCTCACGAGTTATTGGTCCGGGAATCTGCAACTATAGACCAATGTTTATGTAGCCTACGGAGCTAGTCTTAAATTCTGCCAGCGGGACATTAAACATGAAGTCTTTGCGAGATAACGTAAATGTGTTTGCGAGGGAACGCAAAAGTTTTGCGAGATAATGCAAATATGTTTGCGAGAGAACGTAAAAGTTTTGCGAGAGAACACAAAAGTTTTGCTAGATAACGCAAACATGTTTGCGAGAGAACGCAAAAGTTTTGCGAGATAACGCAAACATGTTTGCGAGACAACGCAAAAGTTTTGTGAGGGAACGCAAAAGTTTTGCGAGATAACGCAAAACCTTTAAAAATATATTTTCTCTTCCCTCTCATATTTTTTCCACCCCATGTCCCTAAGGGGCTCCGTAGAATTGAATCGCACTTCAACATGTCAAAATAAAGTGACAGCTGACTTGAGCCAGGAGGTAATGATTTACTGTTACTGTGTTAATCGATCTGATTTGTCCATTTCAGTGTACAGTTCATTTGAATGATTGAATGATAACGTTTCCATTTTTAATAATGCTGTTAAACTGACTGAACGAAGAGACGCGAAGGCATTACTGATCAAATAAGAGCCCATGGTTATCTACGCGTGGTTATCTCTCCCCCATATGGATACATCAAATGGATGCGTACAGTAAAGGTTTACCATCTTTAATCTAATGCTGTTAAATTGATGCAAACTTTTTGCTGAAATATCCACACCATTAACAACAAAGAGCGCGGATTATCTGTCCATCGGATGCGTGTGAAAGTTGCGATCGTTGGAATCAGTGGAGGCTGGTCCTAAAAATATTTGGGGGGCGCAAACAAACTGAAAATCCAACTGTCAGTAATGCAAGACTATAAATAGCCATTAATCAGATGATGTATCATTATTACAGTCAATGTTAATACATGCAAATAAGTGTACTATGAATCAGTGAATTTGAATTGAATGTGGGTTTATTATCCGTAATGAAGTAATCAAGGTAATCATTCAAAAGAAAAACACAACACACTATAGTTACCTAATCATTGGCCAGTAACACTATTTGAAAATAAATTTTGCTCTCCTTTCTTTCTGACTTGGAAATTTCTCAATGACCTTCTGGTTAAAGTCAATAATCTCAGTCACAATTCTCTTCTCCATTGACAGCATGGCCAATGCATTTAGCCTCTCCTGGGTCATGCTATTTCTCAGAAAAGTCTCAACTCTTTTCAAAGTTGAGAAACACCTCTCAGCCTCTGCTGTGGTCATGGGTGTGGTGATTAGGATCTTTAGGAGAGTGACAGTCTCTGAAAAGACTTCTTCAAGATTGTTCTCCTTAAACAGCTGCAGTAGGTCCACAGCACCACAACAGGTTCTGAACTCTTCCTTGCAGTAGATGAGACTAAGCTCTGTCTTTAGCTTACTCCCATTGAGCACTGGATAGGCCTTCAAAGTCCTACTCAGTGCATCTTCAGGAAACGCCACTGTGTACTGTTCAAACCTTGTCTGCTTGCAGCAGGGTGGCACTAACGAGGTGGCTTGTGAAGCAGAACCGTTCCATGGTGTGTTGGAGTATGGTGTCACAGACCTACAGAGTGAAGGACAACAACAAAAATGATGTAGTGATGACAAAATGTCAATTTCAACTGCAACATTTAAAATGATCAGTTTTAAGTTATAGAGAGATGGAGACCAGTTTCAGTGTTTGAATCCCTGATTTATCCAAACTTCATACATATGGACTAGACAAACATGCCAAGTTTCATGAACTTCTGATGCTTAGGGGCTAATAGCAATTTTTTATTGTCAGCCATTTTCATATCAATCAGATAAAGAGAATATGAAGGCTGTAATACTAACTTTTTCCACTACAGGAAACCTAAGAATAACAAATCTATTTAGATCACAATTTAAAGACTATGAAAATGGTTAAATAGATTGACTTGTAGTAAAATATGCATTGCAAATAAATGTAGTATAGTTTCATAAAGTTTAATAAAGCCCAATATCAAAGGATCTACTCTTTGCTACAATATTTAAGCAAAAAAAATATAAAATCAAAGACATGAGAACACATTTAGTACCCAAAGAGGGTAAATGAAACCATGCCGTTTAAATTGTTGTTAATATTTACTTTCTTTTTGATAGCTTCCTTTGATAGCTTTTCTATGAAAAACTGCAGAGTAACAAGGACTACAATAAACTTACCTCTGTTGCAATCCGTTCATGGACATCTGGACTAAGCAACCGCAGCCTCTTAGGTTGAGAAGCTCCTTCACTGCTTTGGTTAACCAGAGAAAGAAGAGAATTTCTGAAAAGGATTAAGAAAATGTATGACTAATAACAATAATAATGATAACAAATTCAAAAGAAGGAATACAGCTGCTACCTGATCTTCTGTATGTCCTGCTGGAACTGCTGGATGCTCCACTTAATGTGGACTGAATCTATGTCCTTCTTCTGGAGTTTGGCATAGAGAATGTCCACGTGTGGCATGATGTTGTGGAAAAGTTGCAGAAAAAAAATAAAATCCTGATCCTCCAGCAGCATGGCAAAGCCTCCTGCCTCTCTGGTGGTAACAGGGTCAAAGTCACCTGAGTCTCGAATAGTTTCAAAACAGCGAATGAGGCCCTCTCTGTGCTCAAACACTGTATTGATGGCACGGCTGTGGAAGTTCCATCTAACACTGCTTGATGTTAGTCTATGGGCAACTACTTTATCAAGAACATCTGTGCGCTTGGGTGATCTTGAAAAAAAGCTGGCAAATCCTCCAAGCTTAGAAAAAAAATTCTAACTTTGGGTATGTGAGAAGTGGCCTTTTGCATTATTAGATTGAGCTGATGCGCATAGCAGTGGATGTAATGGGCATTTGGGTACACATCTTGAATCTTCCTTTGAACACCTGCAGTGGCACGTCTCATCACGCTGGCTCCATCATACGCTTGGGAGATGAGTTTACTCTTCTGATCCTCTGGAAGGATGACAGTAAGATGCTCTTTTAGTGCTGTAGCGATGGAATCAGCTGTAGTTGAATGCAGATGAATAAAAGCAAAAAACCTCTCCTGTACGTTGCTTTTGCCATCAATGTAGCACAAGCACAAGTTGGCACTGTGTGGCAATGTCGGTGGTCTCGTCGGCCTGGATTGATAGAAAATCGCTGCTTTGTGCTTCTTGGATTATGTGTTCCCTCATAACAGACAACTACAGTCCAACAGCTCGTTCTGCACGGTTTTCAAAGTTCCCTTAAACACAGTGGCATTCTCGAGGTGCTCTTTCAAAACTCCATTAAGAGAAGCAACAAAGTCGACCAAGCCACGGAATATCCCGGGGTTATCTGAGCTCTCGCTCTCATTGTGACCACGCAAAGCCAGCTCAAATGTGCCACAAAATTTTACACAGTCTATTATTCTAAACAGGATCTGCCGATTTTTTGTGAGCTCTTCATTGTGCCTTCTAATGCCAATCCTGTAGCCTTCATCTAGCTGTTCATCAATGCTAAGCTTCCCAAAAAACTGGAGCCTCATAGCGTTGTCAAGATGGCTGCGGCTACTTTCATGTCGCTTGCACTTATCAGAGAGATGTTTTAAATCGCAAACCCCTGTTGTTGTCCACAACGTTTCGGTGCCAAGACTTTGAAACAGCAAACAGGGAAAACAATAAAAGGCATGACTTACATCGCATCCAGCTAACCAACTCCGTTTTCCATAAGAAGTGCCGGAAAAGCACCGAGTGTAAGATCGACCGCGATCACTTGACTGCTGCTGAATTTGCAAGTTGGGTCGATCTGGTCAGAGGCGTATTAAGACCTCATGGTGCCCCTGGGCAACAGCCCTAGAGGTGCCCCCCATCCACCCACCTACCCACTGCAAGAATCCACTCATTAAAAGATTTATATATTAAATGATTTTATAAGAATGAAACTCGGCAATTTACAATATACTATTTTACAAGAATCACACATTAACATGACACTTTTGTAGAAAAGAACACAAAAAACAACTCTTTTCATCAAGCATTTTTAACAATTAGGCCTACTGTAGTTAAGGGGCACCTGCTTTCTGTTGTAATGTTAAATTTATTGATGTAGTGAAAAAAAATCACTAACAATTTTTTTTAACAGGTGTAAATGTTGTGCGTGCCACAAAGTGGGGGTACAGGGACATATATATATAAAACCTATGTAGGCCTATAGTTTGCATGTACTGTATGTATTCACATTAGGGGGACAATGGAACAATGTACAGATTTTCAGGACATTGGAACATTAATTCACCAAAGTGGCATTCACCAGATTACAATGTATAGCAAGGTTATTTATAAACATAACATGAAACGTTATTATTACTATTTTAACTGCTAGGGAGACGCACTAAACAGACGGGTTTCATTTCACATACAGCTATTCAAATGCTCTTTTTAAGCACAGTATGTGTATATTCTTCTTACAGACTCCTAAACGATCACATAAGTACTGCGATAAAAGTGTACTCCACTAAAAAGTAAACATATGAATTGATTGCTATAGTGATGACACCGTTCTTCACTTTCACTTTAAAACGCAGGTTTGGACTTTAAATAGTGCCCTTACCTCCACGTACTATAAGCATACATTATCGGCACTATACCAGCTTATTTCTGACGCATGCCATCTATATACTGTATATACCTTTATCAATCAGTGCTAATCCCCACATTTTTAGCCGCTACAACAATGCGCTCTGCACCGTTCCCCCTTCCGTCTGTTTGAATCTTAAAACGACTCGCCTCATAACACTCACTTGTGATTGACTGAATGTTAGTTCACTCAAATCTATGTAACAAACCAGATAACACGGGAGAGAATGTTGGCGGAGGTGTGTCGAAAAAGTGCGGGGCACAGAACCATTTTTATCTGAAAGTTGGGCATTCCCGCACATGGTGCCACGCCTATTTAGCGCAGATGCGTGACTTAAGTCTTAAAAAACGAGTGCTTATGTACATTTATAATTTTTTATTTTGTATTGCTGGTTTATTTGGTGCCCCTAAAGTCTTGGTGCCCCTGGGCACTCGCCCAATTGCCCATATGGTTAATCCGCCTCTGGATCTGGTCCAAGCTCCTTGATCCGTTTTTTTTTCTTCATACGAACGCCTTTGGAACGGGTATTCTTGTAAAGATAAAACCGAATTTTCTTTCATCTCGAGATAATTTCGCTTGCTTCCACATTAATCAGTCAAATGACAATATGCTGAGCGGTACTGAGAGGCGTCAAGAACGGTCCAATCACATGAGGCCAAAAATATAAAAACAATATTGATTCGCTTACAACAAAAGTGGGAGGGTTTGGGGCGCAGGACGATTTGAAACAAGCCAATTAGAGTTCAGCCTCAAATCACATGCTTTTCAAAAATGTACGCACCTACATACACACTCGTTTGTCCGGCGCACCGCACACACGTATGAACAAAATACAATTTAGATTTTTTGATAAATGATAATATGACTAACGGTGGAATAGTACGACTAAAATATTTAATTAATATAAGTAATATATTTATGATATATATATTAAACTTATTGTTGGCATATTAAAGTAGCTTTCTTCTCTGACTAACTTTAAGGGGACGGCGACCCAGCGCCCCCTATTGACCGGCCGCCACTGGTTGGAATAGCGATAAACTTTTTTTAGCAATAGCAATTTTTTTTTTTTAGAAAATCATCATAAAACTTCCGCAAAATCCATTCTCTCCTCCAGAGGGCCCCGCACAGCAAGTTCGCACAGGGCCTTGCACTCCCCTTGTGACGGCTCTGAGTGGACTCAAAAGAGAACCCAGTTCTAAAGTGATCTCAGACCCTTTTTTGTTCACACCATTATTAAAGTATCATGAATGAACAGCATTTTCAAGATCAAGTTAAGCTTTGTTGTCCTTCTGCTACATGTGGGGACATACAGTGGAACGAAATGTCGTGCCTCACAGGACCACAATGCTACATAAATACAGACATACAACAGTGGAGTAAAACAAGAATAAACCTATACACAACTAACCTACTAATTTACTGAGAGAGTGACTATAAATATACTACAGTCTATATGCTGCAAATAAATACTTTACA
Source organism: Triplophysa rosa (assembly GCF_024868665.1). NCBI lineage: Eukaryota > Metazoa > Chordata > Actinopteri > Cypriniformes > Nemacheilidae > Triplophysa > Triplophysa rosa. Next base: position 109,106 of record NW_026634115.1, read on the forward strand.
TGTGCAAGGAGAACATTGTAAACATTGTCAGGCAGCTACCAGGGGCCCGTTCTTCGTACCTCGCTAACTCAGTTAGCTGGATTTGATTGTTGATGATTTCGCATGATCTTGGATTGTTCGGTTCTTCGACGCTCATCCTGGACTTGTTGCCTTAGCAACAGGTCCGTTAGTTTAAACCTGCTCGGGAGCAGGCTTATTTCATGTAAACAGGATTAGATCGCGGTCATGATGCAGTCAAATCGGCTTCATTCATACAAAAGCAACTTGTTGTACATGACTAATAGAAAGAGTTTTGCGAATTTAATATGTAATTAACGCAATGTTTTGCTTTTAGAACATTATTTATTGTAATGTAATATAATATATTTAGAACAAATTTTGTTTCTCATTTACTGTGAAAAGTCTTTGGTGAGGACCGAAATAAATGAATGAATAAATAAAATATTGTTTTTTTTGTCTTGTAAAGGAGATATTCGCATATAATATAAAAATATAAAAAAGCTCAGACAGTGCATATGATATGGGGGATATATAGAAAATGCAGTCTGTCTTGCCATTTGCAAATTTCTGGTATTTCAGTCTCTTAAGACCCCATCTTAATTAATATGATATAAGGGAACTAAAGATTCTGCAATCATGATCATGTCAATGAGCATTATGTGTCTTGATTGATGTCATAGATTGCATCATAGGCCTCTGAGGCCTCATGTTATTTTCTGAAAATAAATTATGATATTTGCAGGTAATATTCATTTTAATATTAGTAATAGTATTAAGCAAAAAGTAATTGAATCAATAAGGAAGCTGACTGATTAATCTCTTAGATGGTGTGTGACCTAATGTGCACCTACAGTATCACCAGCACTGAAGCAAAATGACCTGAATCTGCATGAGTCAACAATCTTCAGTCACATTTATGATGGGACTGTGTTTGAAGACACCGTTCCCTGACCCAAACCTGTTACACTGCAGCCCTAACCAGGACAGGATCATGAAATGAGATTTGGGCAACTGATAGGAATGAAAGATTTCAGTGTATCAAAATTGCCTGACAGGGCCTGTACTGTGTCATGTGATACACTACACACATCATCAGAAAACAGAGGAGACCTGTGAGGGAGGTACAGCCTGATGATGATCTCTAAACCACTACAGACTGAGCTTCATGAGATATAACTTTTGGTATACAATTTTTTTATTATTATTATATAAAAAGCAACACAAACATGCATTATGCCCACATGTATTTTACTTTTAATCTCCATGGATAATAGGCAGGCATCAGTGTCATCTTTTACCTGCAATAAGAGATGTTAGGTCAGTAAACAATATAGAAATAGTTACTTAATCTCCAATCTTTTTAAAATGAAATCTCCAGTTTAAGGTTTGTGTTCTTTATATTGTCAAGGTCAATGTTTTGACGTTTTGGCTGCTTTTGAATTTGCATATATCCAACCGTTAAAGACTTCAAAAAGTTTATACATGGTGCCTTGTGAATTATTTATTTCACTCCACAAAAGACACAATACATTAAAAGCAATAAAATAGCACAACTAAACCATATTTTCCACTATCTATACCACTTTTCTATGCAGACTCAGCAGATGTAAAAGCCTTTCAGATAACGTGAACTCCTGCAACTGCTACTGAGTTAATCCAATTTAAGAAATGTTATTGAAATGGACAGACCTCCAGACACTTTCCTCAGAATCCCATGAAGTGAACACTAATGTGTATAAAACACTTTATTTTGTGGGGAAAACACCATCTCATTGCAATTAACCATTAAAAAAGATAATTTATAAAAAAAGAACTTAAAGTTAGTTTATCAAAATATACAACTTCAGTTTACAACTGCTTCAAACTGTAATACATATCTCTTAAAGTAATCTGTCTGTGCATCGTTTGAAGTGTTCCTGACATTTTAATAAGGTTTTAAAATTTGTCATAATCTTTAAGCAGCGGTAAAATAAACTATGGACGTAACTGCGTCTTTTGACGTAACAACCAGCCAATAGCAGCGCTGCTGATCACTAGTTCTTCTATCGATATATGCTGCCTTTCCAATTAAATCCAGATATACTAATCGTACACAAGAGGTGCGTTCGAAGAACTGAATTATCCAGATCATGATTAGCGGGAATAGGTCATCTCGGATATTTCATTTGATCTTGGATGTAGTAAGCGATGTACGAAGAACGGGCCCCTGGAGAACAGTGCAAGATGATTTGTAGCGCAAGCATGTAAACATAGTACATGTTATTGAGTCTTTTGTGAGGATATGTAGGCCTACACACAGCAGTGTGCTGTATATGTGAAAAAGTGTCTAGTAAACAAAGTTGGTTGTGTTTAGGGCTGCATGGTATTGAGAAAATAATTGCGATATGCTATTTTGTTGTTGAATATCGCACTAGCGATATTTCCTGCGATATAACATTTCCTAGAGAAATGCTATTTTTATTAGCTATTTTTTATTATTATTTATATATGTAATTATCATACTGAAATAAACAGGTAGATATTCTTCTGATGTAATTAAATCTAATTCAGGCTAAAAAACTGTCGAGGAAGATGCAAACATTTAGACTTAACACTACAGTGTGTGTTCAATTCAACAGGACTTTTATTTTGACGGGTTTTCTGGGAAAACTCAAGTTTTTGTGTTTGCCTATAGCTTCCCTCAAACAGTAAAACGCTCATAAAATAAACTCTCAGAACAACTCTGGAGATGAAGTTCACGTGTTCAAATTTCCTCATACAATGCAGACGCAGATAAATCCTCGACCATCACTCGTGTTGAATGTTAAACTGTGCACATAATTCACTCAGACAAGCAGAACAGCCAGATGACATTGAAATAACAAGATTACGTGTTCGTATCTAGTTGACGTACGTTACATGGACTATTGTTACACACAAACAAGCACAACCACGACAAACGCACTTCACACATACACGCAGCTCTGTCTAATGTCTTAGTCTACTGTACATATATGTCGCACTGTTGTTATTCATTTTTTTCAAGGTACTTGTCCGGTCGGGCAAGTAAAATTCTCTCTCACTTTGCCAATACAAAACAATCACTTCGCCCTGCAAAATATTGCCATATTTCAGACGTAACGCACCGTTCTTTTTAGGCACAAGTTTGTCGCTGTCATTTTCCTCGCTCGTCTCTATGGCGTTATTCTAATGACAAATGTCGCGAGCGCATTACTACACGGCGAGAGCGCATTCATGTAATAGAAGGGCGCGAATCTCTCCGCTCTCACCCCGATTTCATTTGCTCATGCACAAAACTGGACGCGCGCTCCCAATTATACGCTGCTCTCTTATGAATGTTCTCTGCTGTCGCTCAGTGAGTGCGTGCGCGCGTCCTTTGGTACCCTTGCTCTCTAGAGATCCTCCTGTGTTTTCTGGGATTATAGGATGTCAAAAGTAGTCAACCAATCCGGTATAGGCTTCCACGGCGGGCCAATGAAAATGCAACTTTAAATGACATAGTATAAGAGAAACAACAGACACAAGTTTGGATTAATATTTATTCATGTTACATTTCAAATTCATATCTAAACAGTAGTACTTACGTCTTGGGTCATTTTTCCACGCGATACAGTCAAAGCCGAATATGTGTATAAGTTGCCATTTTATCTGTCTTTTTCCCGCCTGCAAGAAGGGCAGCCCAACTGTTTAGTTGAATGGGGGAAATCAGTGGTCTGAATATTTGTTTGTAAAATGGTAAATGTTTATTGGTTTGAAGTAATTGTATTATTAGTGTTTTATTTCTTTGTATTTGCAATGTGGAAATGTATTTGTTTATTGGTGCCAGTATAATACATTTATATGGTTTGTTAAGATTGTTTAAACCCCCTTTTTGTTTCCTGGGTTGGTATGATCCCCATAAGGGCTTGAGTTATTTAAGACTGCCTTCAGTAGGACAAAGGAAGGTTGGTAGTAAGAGCTCGTTGAGTGAGTTAAGTAACCGGATTAACTAAATTTACCAGTTTGGACCTATTTTTGTTGTAGCCTAACCTTTGTGAATTTGATGAATTTTTGATGGGACATTCTTACTGACACGGACTATTTTTGAAACCATGGACTTGAATGAACATTCTGCATTTCCTGATGATCATTTCTCCAATTTTTGGTTTCCACCTTGTAAATAAACACCTTGTTATCCTGTCACCCAGTTGCACGTCTCTTTCCGTTGGTTCATCCGGGGACCTTGCAGCAAGCTGTAAGAACTTGGACCTTAAGTTTTGTTTGCCTGTGGGAGTCCTTGTAACACACATCATAGAAAACAATGTTATTACAGTAGAGAAAACTAGTTAATTTCTAGATTTTTTGCGCTATTTTTGCCTTCCGGGTTTAAAATCCTCATCTGGCCAACGTCAAAGGATGTGACGTGCGATGTACTATAGTACATCGATGACGCGTCGGTGTCTCATTATTATTCATGACACTGTGTTTTCTAGACCAATGAGAAGACATTTCTCATAATTATTCACGACAGCGCCTTGTGATTGGAGCGCCCGTCTCCCATGACGGAACCTTCGCCGGTTTTTAACGGCTCTTCTCACAGCATTCAAGGCCATTTTAATTACATTTTTCATAAACACTTTAAATGAAATTAGTTAGTAGGGCTTAACCTGTTCCTGCCTTAGAATGTTCCTGTAAACCCTTTAAATAGAGTACGGAGGGTGTGCGACATACTTTAAAAGAACACCCTGTTGTTTATCTTTGTGTATGGTGGCCCAGATCCAGAATACACCTTACTGATGACATTTTGGGAGTACCAGATTTGATTTTGGGCCAAACGTTACTGCACATGCGTGGTGGACCTCTGCAAAGAACAAAGTCCCTGCAAATTATTTTTTGATAAAAAGCAAACAAAATAAAAAGTAAATTGCATTACAAGAAAAAAATTGTCATTATGATTCTGAGCTAACACAAACAAATCAATAACAAATCTCAGCAAAAACATACCTTTCTTTAAATTACTGGATTATAAAGTGTTGACAATACATAAAAACATTACAGATCTTCATTGGACAGGATTTAAACATTTTACACTTGTTAAATTAAACATAATTAACATACATGCACACGAGGACACTCACAGATGTCGATCAACTATATGACATCAAACATTAAAAAGACCTTCCTATTACTCTGAAAAACACCAGAAGAAAGATGTTCCTGCTCATCAATGTGAACCTGCTGCAAGAAGACACGAGGACGGCAGATGTAATAAACAGAGTAATAAACAGTCCGTCTGTACAGTGAGACATAGCCTGTAGAAGACAGTGTTTAGAGCCAATATCCCTTAGAAATGTACCTGCAAATGCCTTGGTGGAAAGTTGAGTAACATATCACAGAAAGAAATCACAAATCTTGTGCAGTCCAGTCTGTTCAAGCATATGTTCAGTGAATATTTTTTTTACATGTTAAGTTTGCTCCAGTGCTTGAAGTGGGCTGATATGCACCGGCACTTTTCAATTTTAATCTTTAGCGTACCTTCCTTTTTTCTGGGATTTCAAATATTTCCATCTCAAACCCAGAAATAAATGTCAGGAACGGCACTCAAAGTCGGAAATTGGACCTCTGAACTCTCAGATCGATCAACCCCGACCTTAGGGAGACGCGTCATTTTAAGCGCAAGATGCTTCCAGTCAGTGAGATTAGCATGGATCTACCCAATTTCAAAAGGTTGACCAATCAAACAGGATTTACGGAATTCTAGCCAATCAAATTACAGAGGCCAAGCAGAATGTCAGCCAATTAAACAAACTGATAAAGACAGAATGTTCAGCCAATTAAATTGTAGAAGACAGAACTTTACTGTCGGCAGGCAGGCGCTGTGTAGTGAGATGTGAGAAGGCAAAGATTCAGAGATGCAAACTACTTAACTTTGGCAAATTTTGCTGTTATAAATGAAAACAGGTGGTATGTCACATAATTTAAGAGTTAACGTGTGTTTAACTTAACATGCCTAAAAACATAACATATAAGTTTATAGCATACAGTATAAGGCATAAAATATGACTGTGTGTATAGACGGTTTCAAAGCAACAACGTAAACAAACGTTACTGCCCATGTGCGCTTTTGTGGTCCATATGTAACTTACGGTATACCTCCACAAAGAATAGAGTACCTACTTATTTATTTATTATTGCTTGTTATCAGAAATAATAAGTAAAATACATTAGCTAGCACATAAAAGTATGTCTAGTCAGTGTTATTTTGGGTTACCAGTAGAAGAACTGTAACTTGACTAAACTTAAATGTGACAAAGTTACATGACCCATTCAACAAATTGTTTATTTAATCAAATTAATATACAATCATATTCAACAAATGTTTTATCCAATACAATTATTAAACAATAAAATATAAATATGAATTAAATAAAACATAAATAGTTATATTATTAGCTACTAGCCAGACCGATCAACAAACACATAAGTTAACTTCAAGTCAGGCGCGTGTCCAATGAAACCGTCTATATGGTGGATTTAATTAACAGAAGAATTAAAAAGACTGCAGAACTATTAATGAAATATAAGCAATATCTCCAAATAGTTTCTTTTTGTTGTAGAAAGTTAAAATGTGGTAAAAAGTTGCATATGTCAACATTCACAAGAAAGTACCGGATCCTTTTTCCTACTTCAAGCACTGGTTTGCTCAAGATTTTTGCTGTTATTTGCATGTGTCAGGAAGGGCAAACATGCGAGAGCAACATATCAAGCTCATTGCCAACGATAACACGGACTGGATGAATGTCTTCCCTTGAGTAATGACATGAAGTCATCTGCCATACATCCATGTAGACCAATCCTTTAATATCACGGAACATCTCGCTCATCACTGTGTTCAACTGCATCCGGTACCAGTCATTTCCATATTCATCCTGTAACAAAATGATAAGGTTACTCACGTAACCCTGGTTCCCTGAGATAAAGGGAATGAGCATTACGTTTAGCAAAACGTTTTGGGAAAACTCCTGTTTTATCCGAGACTGAAGCCTATTGGTTAACGTGTGTGAAAATCACAGACCAATGGCATTTGAGCCCGCCATTTTGGGTGGTACCACTCGCCTATATAAGCCTATATAATTTTTATAATTTTAAAAATAATAGACTGTGGCTGCTCATTGCTGCTCATTGAGGGGAGAGCAAGCAGAGAAACTTAACGATCAGATCGAGCATCCTGATTGAACGACTGTCTATGGGGGCATGATTCGCCGCTAAAGCCGCCATGCAGACTTTGAGGGTGTAGTGGCGCGGCCGCCATCCAGCAACTCTTGGAGGAAAGACAGAATGTAATCTCACAGCTGCACGGCAGTGGGGTGCCGTCTCCTATTGTAACATGGTGAGGAGGAAAATTGCTAAATTTGTGAGGAGTTAAAAATAGTGGTTTTGCTATCATAGTGATAGTGGGTTTGGGAGCGTGTGAGCGGGCCCATAACCAACAACATTAGCACCGTGTCCAGTTCCCTGATGAAAACAGAGGACTGGGGAGAACGGGATCTTCGGGGGTGGTCCGGCTAAAGCGTGACTCAACTCCTTTCTCCTCCTTGGGTTCCGCGCCTCAGGTATTCGGAGTCGGCACAGGGTCCAGCATCAGCCGGGGACGGGGAACTCTTACCCTGGGAAGACTGGCACACCTAGCCGGACGGGAGCGCTTCAGATCGGGCTCTCGGCTGCCGTTGAGGCTGCTGCGGTGTGGCCGTTGGTTTGGGACATTGCTGCTGTGGTGGCGGATTTGAACTGCCGGTATCAGCAGAAGGACCCACCCTCTTCGGAAGGAAGTGGTGCATCGCATGCAACGACTTTTGTGCTTTGGTGAAGCGCTGGGTGAAGCCACCGACTGTGGAGCCGAACAGACCAGCCGGGGATATGAGAGAATCGAGGAGGGCCACAAAGTCGGCGTCCTTGATGTCCGTCAGATTTAATCACAAGTGGCATTCCAACACCACCAGGCTGGCCATGGCTCGTCCGACTGCTTGGGCAGTGACTTTCGTGCCACGGGGAGCCAGATCTGCAGCTCGCGGAAAAAAAATGGAGCACCGCCATCGCATAAGACTTCGCCGCCAAGGCAGATGTCAGGCGGCACGGCTTGGACGGGTGGCTGGGTCTCGCTTTCCAACCGCTGACAGAAGACAGGCAGAGGTGGGCAGCTATGGACTCTTCATATAGCTTTTGTCATCAGCAACATCAACCGAGGAGAGTGTGTCGGTGACAGAGCTGTGGGCACGGGTAGAGTGTGGGGCGTGCCACGATCTAGTGAGCTCTTGGTGAACCTCTGGGAAGAAGGGAGTGGATCTCTGGCAGGGAGGCTGCTGACGGCGCCCCGGCTGCAGGAACCACTCGTCCAGGCAGCTGTGTTCTGGGTCGATAGGAGACGAAAAGGTGGTTGCCGAGCTCTGCAGCTGCTTTGGACAGGATTCTGACGAGCTCGGAGTCAGAATAAGGATGGCCGTCGCTGGATCCCTCTGCCGGCAGGGCAGCTTTTTCGCCCGAAGTGGCCCAATCGTCGCACTCCGAGACGGGGGAAAAAATTTCATCCAGTTCGTCTGTACCGCCGAACGAGACCATGCTGCACGCTGCTTGCACTGGAGGAGGGGCTTAGGGCCTCATAGGCAAAGCGGACAGGATCGCTGAGTTGTGGTGGAGAGAGAGCACGCCGGGGCTCAGCCGCAGTCCCTAAGCTCCATTTGAAACAACGCGCTTATGCTCTTTTATAGAAATTTGCTCTTCGGATAGCCGCAGGGGAAGCGCTCTGAAGCGTAGTTTTCGAGCGAGATGATCGTGCTGAATGACAAAATGGAACTGAATGGAGTTCGGCCCGGACTTATATAGGCGAGCGGTGCTGCCCAAAATGGAGGGCCCAAACACCATTGATGTGTGATTTTCACAGACGTTAACCAATAGGCTTCAGTCTCGGGTAAAACAGGAGTTTTGCAAAGTGAACCGTATTGAAAGGGAACGCACTATTGTCACAAAACAACAGGGTTTCACATTAAGCACGAATAGGCATCACCAGTGATGGGAACAACGGCGTTATAAATAAATGGCGTTACTACCGCCGTAAGTTTTTTCAGTAACGAGTAATCAAATGAATCACTGTTTCCCCTGTTACAATGCCGTTACCGTTACTGACAATAAAGTGCTGCGTTAATATAATTGAGTTCACTGATGCAGTTTTCATCGGAGTAGGCTCTCTCTCATCCATTTTTTTCTCTGCTGTGTGTGTTGGAGGGTGGGCCACATAACTGATTTTGATTGTTGTGTGTGTGTGTGTGTGTGTGTGTGTGTGTGTGTGTGTGTGTGTGAGTGGGGTGGGAGACAACAGCATGACTGATGATGATTGGCTTAGGTAAAGTAAATTTTCATCTTTTGCCAACCAGAGGCAGAGTAGGGCGGGTTTTCACACACAAACACAGTCGCACAGTGTACACCAATGCCTAGGAGTCAGAAAGTGATGGTAAGAGCAACAAGTTCAAATGTAAGTTAGCTTTCGCAAACTGGAAATAAGCACTACTTTTCCCTCGTTATGGTGAAACACAAGGAATGTGTATGTAACGTGCAACTTATGCCCAGGAAGAAAGAGGCTCTAGGTCAGTGGCAAGTAATTTTTATCTAATGAAGCACCTCACATCGTCACATGCTGCCACACAATTAGTAGCTGAGACCTTGTCCATACGTTTCCCTTTGAAAACTGAGTTTTCGGTTTAAAAACGGTCTTTGACCACACTAGTATTTCAAGTGTTTTCCAAATGCTGCCTATCCACACTGAAACGTGCTGAAAACGTATAAATCCATGCTTCGCAGTAAAACAAATGACGCTACAGCCTGTGGGCATTTGTTTACTTTCTGCCTTTGTCACGGCAATGTGAAACAAAGCACAGAGCACAGAGACTTTTTAAATGGATGGAATGAGGCAGGGATGCTGCTGCGGGTAACAAAACTATAACATTTCCTAAGCGAAACTATCCTTGCGCTTCGCTGTTAATCAAGAACTGTGAGTAATTAAATATTGCGTCTCCTAAAATGCAATTTAAAGTATGTACAAACTGACTTTCCGCTATCATACTGGAAAGCATACAAAACATTAAGAGGACTTCTTGTTATTAAACCGTTTACCGCAAGACACTACTAAAAATAAGTAGTACAGTACAGTATAGCAATTGTGAAGTTGGTAGGCCTACATGTCTTTAGAAGCATAATTTATTTTTAGACTTATTTGTTGATCAGTTGTGGTTTGTGCAATAAATAGTAAAAGTTCTGAACTAGTCTATTGTGTTTTATCATTCCATGATAGTAATGATAATATTTACAATATTTACAAAAATAATATATTAATATATAAAATATTGAATTTAATAGGTGTCTCTCACATTGACCCACAGCAACATTAAAATAGTGTATATTAGTGTGCAATGTTTTATACAAATAATTTATTCAATTTAGTTTCCATTTCATTCATTTAACATATTTAATATTGGGGGCATCCAAGTTATTTGACCATATTTGAAAATGTTTTAAAAGGTAAAGCAATAGTTACATTCCCTGGTAATTAGTTACTTTTATAGTGATGTAACTCAGTTACTAACTTAATTACTATTTGTGAGAAGTAACTAGTAACACTAACTAGTTACTTTTTAAAAGTAACATGCCCAACACTGGGCATCACATATAAATGATGCAACAAAGATTTTGAATTGAAATGACAGTGTACTGTACCTTTGTGAGCCCAGTGTTTCCAGACTTGATGATGACAGTAGTCTCTGGTGCACGTTTCAGTAGTAGAACCACTGCTTGACGAATTTTGGCCACTTTACGCACATAAAACGTTAACGGATGAACAACCAGGTGGGCAAATATTGTGAAAACAACAACTGTATGACGGCCGCCGGCTATTTGATCAATTTCATTGCTGATGTAATGCAGATCAACAGCTGGCATTTTACGAAACTGAAGAGGTAATCCATGTGGCCTCCAGTGAATTATGATATTTTTCGTCATCTCTAGAGCCACCAGGGGTCCATTCTGGGAATCGGTATGAAGATTTAATCTTTTCAGGTCTGAATGAGATAAGTTGGAGTCCATTAAAATTTTTGCAGTCACACATATTCACTTCATTATTCATACTTCCTCATCAAAGCTTACTGTATATACATGTGATTTTAAAGGTGCCAAAGAATTCATTGATACAATATGTTAAATTGTTCTCTGATATGTACATAGAAGGTATGTGGCTTTATTAAGTGCCAAAATTATCCAGAAACGGTTTTACATGTCCATTCACAAACCCAGGATTTGTCCCTAGAATGAAAAGGTCTGTTATTACCTTATTTGGAAGGGTCATGCATATTAATGCTGAGCTCTGCTCTGGCTGGCTGTTTTGCTGCACCGGCTCATGCCACTAGCTTGCACAGCAAACAGATCGCTACTGTCAGGCGTGAATTGGAAGAAGTGGAAAATATTCCTGCTTACTGCTTGCGGCAGGGGTTCTAATGGCAATATAGTCGGAATTGCACCCTTCTTAAATCAGTATCAAAACACTGAGCGAAGCCTGCTTGCACGGGTGTAGCTACATGGTGGCCATGGGTGACCACGGCTACCCCTGAATGATGGATGGCCACCTATCTGGCCACCTCTGTTGTGTGAAGCAGTTTTGAGATGCGTGTTGGAGTTTACGGAGTGCTGCGCAGATCATTTAGCGAATACACTGAAAGTAACGCGAGAACATTACTCTCGCGTTAATATGATGTTAATATGATGCTGATGCACTGACGCAAACAGTCTGAGCGCTATTAGCTGAACAGCTGCTAACCTCTTCGCTTCGTGACAGTGTACTGTCTGTGTACCATGGAAGTTCATCGCGAGCAGAAGGATCAGGGTAGGGTTGCACCAGCCATAAGTTCTTTCTTAAACGTGAATGTAAAGTCCACACTAGAGGCTTAGTAACTAGCTGGTTTGTAACTAAATCTGTATGTTATTCGGTTGCACCATTTGGTCTTAAGGCAGAACGTAGCTAATTCGTTAGCTCTCCGTAAAGTAATGCGTAGTCGCATAATATGACGTTTACCTTCAACAGTCCAATAGCAGCCTTTAAATTCGTGAAAAAAAGTTGTTGAAATGTTGTGAATTTCAAAACATTCTTGATTTAAAATTATTTTACCTCACATAATAATGGTAAAACGGTATATAGAATACTACCTTTCATGAACAGCATATTTAAAAGTAGATTAATAAACAAATGCTGTTTAAAACAATACAGCCTACTTAATGCAATAATAAATGACATTCAATATGGGTGATTTCATTTGACTGCCAACCGGCAATTAAATAAAAAGAAAATTATTTCATTTTGACGTGCACAAAACAGGCAGATATACACACACGGAGGCGCGCTAGGACGGTTCGTGTTAGAGCAGTCAAAAATTAAATGTCATCACATAATGTTCTCTATTTTAAAAGGTAAGTGACTGTAAATGTCAGCATTATCATGTGTGTAAGTCATTGAAGAATGTTGAGTGAAACAAGAGCTTATTCCGTTAGGAGGCTTCCGTAAATATTTAGTTTGTACGTAACATTACGCTTCAACTAAGTTGAATGGTGCAACTCAAAAATATTTTGTAGTGCATAACTTAATGCCCGTTTAAGTCAAAACTACAGTAGGCTAAGTTGTAACGTATGCACAGCTGGTGCAGCCGGCTCCAGGTCAGTAAAATCAGTCTTGTTTAACTGGATTTCATTAATTAATTATATTTTCGCAAAAGTTTAAGTTGGGGTACTGCAATGTTTATTTTCTATACAAAATGCTAACTTACTGCAAATGATAGCTAGCAAATTATTTTAAAATAATGTTAGCACATGAAAGCATTGCAAATAAATTGTTTACTTTACGTTCTTTGTGTATGTTTTTGACCAGCAAACTATGTGTAATGAAGAATTGGTGTAAATTACAGTAGAAGTTAAAGAATTTCTGTCTGTAAGGATTTTTTGGTCACCCTAATAAAATCACTGGGTCTTACCTGGCCACCTCTAAAAAAAAGTTCTGGCTACGCCCCTGCCTGCTTGATATTGTCCCAGGTTCGAAAAACTGTCCCTTTCGTCACGTGACTCTCGCTGCTCTGTGCTTCAAATTGCATTGTAAACAAATATAAACAAGGCTTAAGGGGCATATAAACTTGCACAATACAGATCAGACGCGCCTGACTTTATAACTGTGCAGCTCGCGCTGTCTAAAGAAGACGCTCAGCTTGTGCAGACCCGCCTGACTTTATAACTGTGTAAATCAGACGCGTGTCTGCGCAGCTTGCGTTGTATAAAGACGCGCATGAGTTTATAACTGAGAAGCTCGCACTGTACAGATGACACATGCCTGACTTTATAACTGCCCAGCTCGCACTGTATAAATAAGATGTGTCTCTGTGCAGCTCGCACCTAGATGTCACGGCTTCTTTAAGACAACAATGTCATCATCCATTGTGAGGTTTCACTGTACACATCGTCCGATGCCAATTTGGTAGACATCGCCCAACCCTATTCACAACACCTCAGGGCTCTCAAGTATCAAATACACATTTCAACCCGTTCACACGCCACACCTTGTATTTCTCACGCAAAGAAATTTCCAGGATAACGCACACCAAGTTGCGCCGCTATTAGAGGAATCAAGTGAGTTCCCCATAGAGTTCAGAAGGCCCTGCCAGCCACGCACCAGCTAATCAAATAAAAAAAGCTACCGAACAGCCAATAAGAAAATAGCATTGCTGTATCCGGGTAAGATTTAGATATCCCCGCAACAACGTTTACATTCTACGGAGCCCGTCTGGTCACCCCTCGGAGAAAAGAAAACAAGACCCGCAAATCCGTGGCCACAGTTTTGTAATTCGTTCCCTCAGTTTAAAAATCCGTGCTCTCGGATTAATAAACGGTACCCACAGTTTACAAAACCGTGCTCTCGGATTAATAAACTGTACCCACGAGTTTCCAATCCGTGCTCTCAGTTTTGTAAACCGTCCCCTCAGTTTTTGAAATCTGTACCCACGAATTCATAATCTGTGCCCACGCTTTCGCAATCCGTTCGCACAGTTTTGCAAACTGTAGCCTACTCGCGGAATTGAAGCCTCTGTCTGTCAACAGAACAAGCTCCTGCAGGAACATTAACGAATATTGTATACTGTTTTATTTTAGATTATATTATAAATTGTCTTAATGTGTTTACACACGAGCGCGTGGCACATATAAAGCATGCGTTCATTGCCGCGTTTCACTGGCATAAAGTTGGTTTGACATTAAACTTTCGTGAATTTAGGGACCATCTCTAAAGTACACATTAAAATACCTTTTTCCAACTTTAATGGCATTTAAAGGTAATGACTTATACCCACAAGACTAACTGTACAGTGTTCATGTGTGTGTCAGCTATAATGCACACCTTTTAGATTATTTATATTTATTATAATAAACAGTTAAATCAAATGCAGATATTCTTATGTGTTTCACTGCTGTATGGGCTCATACATAAATATACACATTTTAAAACTCAATAGCATTTAAAGGGAATGACTTCCCTGACTAACTGTAAAGTGTTCATGTGTGTGTGAGATAGAATGCACACCTTTTAGATTATTGATATGTATTAAAATAAACCGTCAAATCACATGCAAACATTCCTATGTGTATAATGGTCTCATACACAAATATACCATTATTTAAAGATCAATATACGTATAGGAATATGTGCATATTATTTGATGGTTTATTTTAATACTCAATAATCTAAAAGTTGTGCATAATAGCTGACACACACATGAACACTGTACAGCTAGTTTTGTGGCTATAAATCTTTCCTTTTAAATGCTTTTGAAGTTGGAAAAAAATATTTTAATGTGAATGTAACTTTAGAGACGGTCCCTAAATTCACGAATATCGAAAGTTTAATGTCAAACCAACTTCATGCCAGTGAAACGCGACAATGAACGCATGCTTTATGCGCCACGCGCTCGTGTGTAAACACATTAAGACACTTTATAATATAATCTAAAATAAAACAGTATACAATATTCGTTAATGTTGCTGTAGGAGCTTGTTCTGTTGACAGACAGAGGCTTCAATTCCGCGAGTAGGCTACAGTTTGCAAAACTGTGCGAACGGATTGCGAAAGCGTGGGCACAGATTATGAATTCGTGGGTACAGATTTCAAAAACTGAGGGGACGGTTTACAAAACCGAGAGCACGGATTGGAAACTCGTGGGTACAGTTTATTAATCCGAGAGCACGGTTTTGTAAACTGTGGGTACAGTTTATTAATCCGAGAGCACGGATTTTTAAACTGAGGGAACGAATTACAAAACTGTGGCCACGGATTTGCGGGTCTTGTTTTCTTTTCTCCGAGGGGTGACCAGACGGGCTCCGTAACATTCTGATTCCAAAGACACATTCTGTGATTCACGGGCTCGATCGACACGACAATGTAGCGGCGCCATGCTATTCAAAAAGCCGCTGAGAGGCTAAACTGGGAGTGCTGTACTTGTGACGCATCAAAAAATGACATCATCCATATGTTAAAGTGGAAAGTTTTCCGGTACTCCGTTTATTACTCCACAAACACGTTGCAAGAATTGCTGATCAACAAAGAGTACACTTACTCCCCATTCACCCCCTCCTGCCCTCAACAGGTGAGCAGGTGCCTAATAACCAATACCCACATGACCACTCCCAAATCATGTGACAGATTAACCATTTCATGTCCACTACATTTACCAGCCCCTAATTATTATCAAAATTAATAATAATTACAAGTACAGATACTTGTACATGAAGACATGAAATTCACTATGTTCATTTTCCAACATAAAGGAGAAAAAGTCTCATCACATTAGTCCAAGAGATAAATGTTCATAATCACGTATTCAATGTTCATAACAGTTATTTTTCGTCAAATCCATAGATCAAAGTTTATGTTAAAGCAAAATGTCCATCAAACTTCAATCCATAATTATTCATCTTCTGCTTCCAATAAAAGACAGATTTTGGTTATTGGTCTGTCCAGGTAGCTGCTTTTGGTTTTAACTTTCACATGACGTACAAATTCTCTTTTCACTAAACAAAACCAGGAATCGCTTGGCACTAGATGGAACTCTGTCATCCATCATGACAGTGAAAATGGCTGGCCTGGAACCACTGTGTTTCAAATTAGAGCCCCCGTGTTTCAAATGGGAGCCCCCAACCCGTGCTGAAGGCCTCAAAACCTGCTACCAACACCTACAATAAACAACACTATTATCTCTCTCTCACACTCACACCTGCACTAAGAAATGCTGAATTAAATAAATATTTTTTATTTGTACGAATTTATGTGTCACATTTTTCAGATCAGACCCCCGTCCCCACCCAAACCCCCGCCGCCGTCAAAATCTCACTCTGAACTCAGTTCAAAACTTGAGAGCCCTGCTACCTGTAGAACTGCCGATG
The DNA here is from genome assembly GCF_024868665.1 of Triplophysa rosa. Classification (NCBI taxonomy): domain Eukaryota; kingdom Metazoa; phylum Chordata; class Actinopteri; order Cypriniformes; family Nemacheilidae; genus Triplophysa; species Triplophysa rosa. Next base: position 125,594 of record NW_026634115.1, read on the forward strand.
ATTCGGCTGTGCACGTCTGGCTGGCCTAGAACATGGGCGGGTATATGCAACGTTGGGGGCGTACATCCCGACTGTAATATCACAGTCTGTGTAATGTTGGGATTGGCCTCTTTTTCAATGGTCTTTTGCATGCACACGTTTTACACAAGAAGGAGGAAACAATAGTGTTTGAGGCTCAAGATATGTCATTTCCATGTACAGACCTCTTATTATTCATCTTTGCCATCTAGGTAAATACAGTTTCCATTCTATGGCACCTTTAAGAACAAGGGTTAGAGTGCTTGAATCACAATTCTTGAGTTTGAACCAACTACCTTTCTGTGATCAGTTACAGTAAACACCTTAAACTAATAAATAAATTAAAAATTACCTATTTAATGACTTACTTGGCACACTTCTTTCAAAAAACTCAAACCACTGTCTTGTGGTAGAGTCTCCCATCATGTACATAATCTTGTTTGCAAGACAATCTGCCATTTGTGTAAAACTAAACCTTCTAGTATTACATACAAAAGACTTCCAGACATCTTGAAAATAGAATCCTGCAGGAACTGGTGTGGTCAGACCTGATCTGCATTTCCCTGTTGTACCTAAAGCAAAGAAAGTATTATTTACTTTTAAGGTGTGTAATAACAATGTGCATTTAAATATGTGTCGTTTGTCCTATCTGAACATACCAATACTTGCAGAGCTGGAAAGAACATTTATGATGCGTGTGTCTCCAGGAATACCAACATTTGTAAATTTTCTGTAGTGAAGAATGTTAAATATATTAAAAGTTATAAATTATGAAATACAATTGAAATGTTCAAATTGCACTGTAAAGTTAACAAAGGCGTCTTTACACAGCCAAGTTGTGACTTGGTGTTTGGTTCTGCTTTAATGAAATGTAGCATCACAGCAGTTTTAAACTTTGCTTCTTGCCATGATAATGATTATAAATGATTGTAGCCTTAGTGATGGGAATAACGGCGTTATAAATAAACGGCGTTAGTTTTTTTCAGTAACGAGTAAACAAACAAATTACTGTTTCCCCGTTACAATGTCGTTACCGTATGCAGCGTTTCTATAATTGAGCTCACTGAAGCAGTTTTTATCCGAGTAGGCTCTCTCTCATCCAAAGGACCTGCAAAGTTTTTTTTTCTCTGCAGTGTGTGTTGGGGGGTGGGACACATAACTGATTTTGATTGGTGTGTGTGTGTGAATGGGGTGGGAGACAACCGCATAAATGATGATGATTGGCTTAGGTAAGGTCAATTTTCATCTTTTGCCAACCAGAGGCAGAGTGGGTGGGTTTTCACACACAAACACAGGCTGTGTCTCATTCGAAGGCTGCTCGTCATCGAGGCTGTCTCGTTTCATAAAATCAGGTAGGACTCTCCAGAGGCACCCTTCAAATGCGAACTTCTTTGACAGGAATACAGAGGATACATGAGTTGTATCCTTCGTTGCTAGAGATTACCCACAATTTTTTGCATCGGCCAACGTCTGTTATTTGACTAAACTGCAACAGCTGCACATTCAATCAAATATGTGGTGTTTAAATGTTAACTGTCAGGGATTCACAGGAAGAACCCAAGTGCAGGCAGCGGCGGTGAAGGGGTTAACAAATATACTTTATTTGTTCCCAAAAAACAAAAACACCCACCATGGGGAACAGACAAGGCAACTAAAATATATCAAAAAGGTCAACCAAAACTTCCCACGTGGGGCAAAAACAGCAGGACTAAAAAATAACAAAAACTAAACATGACACAACGTCAAGGACTCAAGACAAGATAATACAAGACACAGGGAGCACAAAGGTACAGGTACAACTACACGGGAACACAAGCACATAAGCACAACGAACGAGCACAGGACAATGAAACATGAGGGCATTTTAAAGGGAGACAAACAAAGGAAGATAACAAGGGGCAGGTGAGGAACATAAGACACAGCAGGGAAGCAATACAGGAAACGAGAGGGGCGGGGCCAATGACGACACGAGAAAACACATGGAATGTCAAAAGATTAACACCCCATGGCTTTCTCACACTAAACATAAGGGATCTGTCACGATCCTGCCGCAAGACTAGAAAATCCTGAACAAGAAGGCAGGACCATGACAGTTAACAATTTACAAATTGTGTCACGTTTTTTGAATCTTAGCAGGCATATGTAGTAAATAGGTTTACAAGTGTTTAGTGATTTTTAAATGTTTTGAAACAGTAAGGCAATTTATATTTGTTTAACTCTTTTGGCATTGTTTAGGGTAGAAAGTTACCAACTTTTTACCTCTTAAATCATGTAGAAATCATTTTAATTAATTTGACAGGTGTGCGAGTGCAACGTGTTGTCATAGCAACGTGGTACTTCCTCTTTCCTTTTCTGCCACTATGTCCTATGAAGGACATCTCATTTAATTCTAAGTTGAGAATCCTCCATATACTGCATCCTTTAGAGGATGATACCTCTGGAGGACACAAGGACGCAGCCTTACGAAACAAGACACAGCCACAGTCGCACAGACTGAGTAAAGTTACACCAATCAATGCCTAATAGTCAGAGCGATAACTTCAACTTTGGTTGCCACTAAGACTGTAATTTTTTACAAGAGTACTGTAAATCACTAACTACAGTTTCACTGTAAAAATACAGCATATTTCTGTATATATACACACATGTAGCAATATGTAATTTTTTACAGCTGTCACTGTAAAATTACAGTTAAAGTGTACAAGGGCAACTGTGAATTTATATGGACTGCTATACTTGTAGTGAATCATAGCATTTGCTGTGAAATTAAATTCACTAAATTAACTACAATTAAGATTTTTCACTGCTAGTACATTTATGTAACCTACTTTTGCTGTACACTTCAGTAGTGTTTAGGTGTGTTAATTTAATGTAACGTGAACAATAAAACAGGATTTCATAGATGTAGCCAAATGCATTTATTGTACAATAAACATGAACATTAAGCACTAGTTTCCAAAACTAAGTAAAAAATAAAAGAAAATGAGATTGCAAAATAAATGAAAGGCTTTAGCCTTAAAAATACAAGAATGCTTCCTTTCACAACAGTGAAGATTACACAACAAATAAAAGGCTTTAGCCATAGAAATACAAGGAAAATTTCAGTTTGCAAAATATGGCTTTAAACATGAGAAATGGTCTGAATTGTGCCTACCTTTAAATTGATTATTTATAAAAAGGCAAGATGTTGCATGTACATTAACCTGGACATGAACCACAAACTTGAAAATCTGGCCAGAGTCTCTTATTTCAATTCCATTTGAATTCTTCATTTAATTTGCAAGACATTCAAAGTCCATTAGTTTCAGTAGCAGTGTGCATGTGGGTTCAGTTAATGCATTTTTTTACTCGCTTTCCAGCAGCAACTTTAGATCCAGTTTCGGGATTGATGCCCACAATTCCTCTGCGAAAAACAACCAGATCATCTAGTTACCAAAAAAGCAGCATATAATAATACAACAAAATACAACATTTGCCAGACAAAGAAGTGTCATTTTAAAGAGTCACCCAAAAATAAAAAGACAAGTAGTTGTCCAGTGCAGTTACTTTTATACAGACTGGGTTTATCAAAAATGCAGTTTTAAGTCCTGAAATTTGCAGGCTTGTAGCAGCACAGTCATATTAGTTATTAGCATCTGCTTTAGAGTTTGGTGTGAAACATGACAGGGATTTATGGATAAACAGTGCATAATCAACGTGGCAACGTGTGTTGCTCCAGCTCTACATATCTAATCCTGATAAAGCATTCTAACTGGAAAACCTAGAGGTCAAGAACATTTGCAAGTAAACAATAAACATTGGTTAAGAGTTCATGCTCTGACTTACCTTTGAATAAATTTGAGCGTGCATGCAGCTTCATACAGATAAGCGAGGTTTAAGTTGTAATGTGTCACAAACAATGCTGCCAGACCCTCAACAAATTCCCCTGAACATGGTCCCAGGATAACTTCCCTTTGAACTGACATCATCCATTTGCTTGGCGTCATCAATTCACTTAGAAAAATTATGAAAGAGTAAACTTTTGTTGTAAAAGTATGGTTCATGGCCTGCAAAAAAGAACTTATTTTACCTTGTAATTCTTTTTTCTAGTCAAAATATATAAAAATTCTTAAATGAGGGGCAGTCGTGGCCTAATGGTTAGAGAGTTGGACTTGTGACCAGAAGGTTGCCGGTTGGATTCTCAGGGCCGGCGGGTAACGACTGGGGTGCCCTTGAGCAAGGCACCTACCCCTACTTGCTGACCGAGTACTGCAGTGATAGCTGCCCACTGCTCCGGGTGTACGTGTGTTCACCACTTGCTGTGCGTGTGTTCACTACTCTCTGGATGGGTTAAATGCAGAGGTCACATTTCGAGCATGGGTCACCATATCTGACAAATAGGTCACTTTCACTTTCAAATGAAGATGCATTAACTAGATAAGTAAAATGACACAAGATATCATTTAGTCTTGTTTCAAGGGGGAAAATCTAAATTAAATCCATTTGCTCAAAACAAGTAAAATTATTTGCCAGTGGGATAAGTAAAATAATCTTCTTTTGGGATTATTTTACTTGCCCCACTGGCAGATCCTTTTACTTACTAAGATAAACCCTTTCTTGAAGGGTGGGTACCTCATGTAAACTAAAAATTATAATTCTACAAAATATGAGATACTGGTGATTACTGTAGAAAGCAAAGAATAGTTTGTATAATGTTTACACGGACGCAAATCAAATTACCTTGGATGATCAGTGTGGGTGAATCCGGTAATTCACCTCTTTCCATGTCGGCTGCAGTTGCAGTTACGTAAAATAAGTAACCAAATAAAAAATTTGCATTAAAAATGATATATTTATATATATATATACTGTATATATATATATATATATAGGACATAAAAAATAAATATTACTTACATCAGCTTCAATTAGAAGGGACTTTTTTTCTTTAAAATGGGCCATTAAGAGGTGCATGACAAACAGAACCAGAGAATTTCCCTGACAGAACGGCACGCACCTCATTGTTTGTTGGGTTTTCTAGAAAAAAGATAGAAGGTTAAATTTTTTAAAAAGACACGAGGAGCATTAGTAACATGCTGTGTTTGTAATATACTACTCTGTTCTTCCTCAATAAAAAATTCTTTAAAAAAAAAATTCTTAAAAAGAGTTTCTTAAAAAAATGTTGCTCAGCAACCTCTGACCTTTCACTTTCAGACACAACATCAGTTTCCATGGCCATAGCAGGCTCTTTCAAATGGTCTACGGAGCACGTTTTGTGTGTCCGTGACACTTGTGATGCGAATGTAGATCTTACCTTAAATGACCTGTTGTGACCAAAAGGGCACTGGATCGCCAGTCCTGATTGAATATGGCTCTTCAAATGAAACAGAAACTGTGTTAGGGTCCCACATTGAACTTTACATATAGCATTTCAATGTTTTATCACATATGTGACCCTGGATCACAAAACCAGTCTTAAGTAGCACGGGAACATTTTTAGTAAAAGCCCAAAAAACATTGTATGGGTCAAAATGATAGATTTTTCTTTTATGCCAAAAATCATTAGGATATTAAGTATCCTAATGTTCCATGAGGATATTTTGTAAATTTCAAACCGTAAATATATAAAAATGTTACTTTTGTGAGTGGATGGCCTGCTACAGTGCCTCTGATTAACAACTTCAAAGGCAATTTTCTCAATTTTTTTATTTTTTGCACCCTCAGATTCCAGAGTTTTAAAAGGTTGTATCTCCGCCAGATATTGTCCTATCCTAACAACCCATACATCCATAGAGAGCCTAATTATTCAGATTTCAGATGATGTAAAAATCTCAATTTCGAAAAATTGACCCATAAGACTGGTTTTGTTGTCCAGGGTCACATATCTGTGCCTAAGAGGAGAGTCCTACTCAGACCTGTGACATCTGTAATGTTATATGTGGGACTTAAATAAAACAAAGAAAACCTGACAAAGTCAGGCACACATTGAAATTGCGAATTAGACACATTTATATGCAGTTTCAAATGCTGCACAAAACTCGTGAGTGTACTTCTCTCGTTATTACAGAACTGACAGGTAACTTAAACATGTTAAAAAGGATGACACAAACCTGCATGTGAATGGCAACTTTCTAACATGCTCAAGTACAAATATGAACACCATGCACGCTTACAAGTGAACTTAAAACAAAACAAAAACACAAAGAAAACTCGTTCCAGCATGTTCATCGAACTAACACGCACTAACTACATCAAATTATGTGCTAGACTCACCTAATAATAACTTCAGCGGAGAAACCAAATTAGACGGACAATCTAGTTTTGTGTGGCTAGGTATGCCAAATGTGGCGAGGAGGAGGGTGGAGAGAGTCAAGGGAAGAGGAGACTTAGGAAAAGGGGACTGTCAACTACGCCACCCAGTATAACTACCTGGGAAAATATAAATAAAGGACACACAGGTTTGTATTTCTATGGTGACACAAGGACCATGAGACGTGGATATCTTGTCAATCGCAATACACTCTCACTACTATATGCCTCACAATGGACTAACACATGCTCCACTGTTTCTGTCACCCCGCAGTGCTCACACCTGCTTGTCTCACTTTTCCCTATCATGTGCAAATATTGGTTTAATCTGGTGTGCCCAATACGTAGCCTAGATATAATAGTGTCATCTCTTCTGGTTCCATATTTACTCCTTTCACTCTATAACTTATCTTGGATACTAAAAAGGTGTCTTCCTTTTAACTCCTTATTACATTTCTCTTGCCATATGCTTAAAACAGCTTTCTTTATTGTACACTTTGCTTCAGCTTTGCTTAACGATATCTTAATATCAACTTAATATCACTCCCTTGCCATTTTATCCGCCGACTCGTTCCCTTCCACTCCTACGTGAGCTGGTACCCATATAAATGTAATATATGTATCTAGCGGATTAATTCTGTGTAGGATCTGTAATATGTCATATAGGATGTCTTGCCTAGCATCTGATTTACCACTTTTTAAACTGCACAATGCTTAAAAAGAATCAGGGCCTATGACTACATTTTTGATATTTGATTCTTCCACCCATATCATTGCCATTAATATGGCCACTAGTTCTGTTGTAAATACTGAAACATCATGCCTTTTAACAATGTTATGACCCATATGAGGTACATATATAGCTGCTGCTGTATTTATTGAATCTGGATTTTTGGACCCATCTGTATATATCTGGACACTATCATTATACTTCTGGTTCAAATAATTGTTCACTGCTACTTCCAAAGGTAAACACCTGTTCTTATCACCTGTTCTTTATGCAGTTCACTTGGAGATCCACACAAGGCATTCTGTACAACCCAGAGGGTATTATTGACGTGACTACCGTATTTCTCATGACAATACCATCTATACCTATATCCTTTGCATCTTTATCACCATTCCACCCAAAACTATTAAAACTAGTATACTCACGCTCCCAACATTCTCTTAACACATCCTTAACGGGATGAAAATCTGTGTCCCCTTAAAGAGCACCAGTATGCCATTTTCAGATTCGTTTCTAAAGGCATTTCTGCCATTTCAACCTGCAAGGCTGAAATTGGAGACGTTCTAACTGCTCCACATGCTAACTTGTCCCAACCCTCACTTGAATAGTCCTATTGAGTAAAAAATCCATTATCCAATTCTACATTTTCCCCTTAATGCCCATCCTATCTAACTTAATTAGAAGCCCCGCTCTCCATAGCATGTCATAAGCCTTCTCCACATCAAAGAACACTCCAATTAGTACGTTTTTATTCACCATTGCCTTTCTGAAATCTGATTGTAAACATATAACTTAGTCCATAGTATTTCGTCCTTTTCTGAAACCGCTTTGATGAGGGCAAAGAATACTCTCCTTTTCTATTGTATAATTTAACCTGGCTACCACCATTCTTTCCATTAATTTACACAAGTTTGATTTAATTTTAATGCAATTGGCCTATAGCTAGTGGCTAAAGAATGATTTTTACCGAGCTTAGCGATAGGAATGATCACTCCATGCTTCCATGAAGAGGGAAGTTTACCTAGTTCCCATACCTTATTGAAAACCTGTACAATAACACTCAGGGACACATCTGAAAGGTGTTTTATCATTTCATAACAGATATCATCTTTCCCTGGGGATGTTTGCCTAACCCCTTGCAGTTCAACATTCCCTTGCCCTTAGCAACCACTTATATACGCCTTCTACACGACACGCACTAATTATGGGGGAGTGGCGTCTAAACATTTCACTACATTTGCAACGTGACAAAATAAAAATATTACTCGTTCACGTTTTAACAGAGGTACTGGGTTATATATTACTCACCACTTCACATTCCCACTCGGTCCACCTTCGGTAGTCGCAATGCGCATGTGCAGCGCGCGAAATGTCCACGTCCACTGCTGATGACGTCATGACATCGCACGAACTGCGATACGCAGATATTGTCCAAATGTGTTTTCTTTACATTAAACATTAAACCAGTATATGTGTACATTATCAAAATCTGCAAGTTTATAATTCATTTAAAAGGCTGCATTTATTACAGTTGACTATTGAGTTTGTGTTATTGTAAAGTACCAAAACTTATTTTAAAACTAGTGCCACAGTTGACTTTTGAAATATAAAAATAAATACATAAAGTAAAACAATAAGTGTCATTACATACATGCATTTGCCACATATTAGAATTTTTTTAAATACAGTAGGCCTATTGTAGACATACAGGCTGACTGTAAAATTTACATCAGGTGGGTTATTAAAGTCAGGTGGGTGTAAACCTCTGAAAATGGTTTTGGTGTAAATTGTTATTGTTTTATTTATACATGTCCTTCAGAAGATTTAAAAATACATAAATGTTTTTCAGGAAATTAAATATATATTTTTTACACCAAAACCATTTTCAGAGGTTTACACCCAACTGACTTTAAATGAATCGTGTTAACTTTGTGGGCAGCACTGGATGTTTCTATCTATTGTAATAGTTGTGTATGAGTCTCTTGATTGTCATCAATGTAAAAAGAGGAATCTCAACATCATACAGTTACTGCTGGACATAAGTAAAATATCCAGAAATGCTGAAAAAGGAAAGATTGTGGAGGACCTGGGTGATTGTTTTGAAGATCAGTGGACAGTCTAATGACTCGTGACAAACAAGAAACCCTTAAACAACTATGACTAAACATAAAAACTGTCATTGATTGTTTAGGTAACATCATACAGTATTAAGAATCAGGGGTGTGAAAACTTTTGCCCTGGGCTATTTTTAGAAATTCTGTTATTATTCTTTAGTGTGAACTTTATGTTAACATTTCTTTAGCGTAATAACTTGCTCAGGGCAGGACTACATTTAAAATAAACCTTAATTTTCAAAAATCCTCTTATTTTTCCAAAAGATTCAGCTTTTTCCAGATTCTGCAAGGGGTGTGTAAACTTTTGAGCACAACTGTAAATGGATGGAATGAGGCAGAGATGCTGCTGCGGGTAACAAAACTATAACATTTCCAAAGCGAAAGTGAAACTATCCTCACGCTCCGCTGTCAAACAATAACTGCGAGTAATTAAATATTCTGTCTCCTAAAATGCAATCTAAAGTATGCACAAACTAACATTCCGCTATCATAGGCTACTGGAAAGCAGTCAAAACATTAAGAGCACTTCTTGTTATTAAACTGTTTACTTTTGTAAGAAACCACAAAAAATAAGTAGTGCAGTATGTCTAGCAGTTGTGAAGTTGATGTCTTTAGAAGCATATTTTCTTTTTAGACTTATTTGTAGACCAGTTGTGGTGTGTGCAATAAATAGTAAAAGTTCTGAACTATTCTATTGTGTTTTATTGTTCCAGTATAGTAATGATAATATTTACTATTGATATATAAAATATTGAATTTAATAGTTGTCTCTCACATTGACCCACAGCAACATTAAAATAGTTTGGATTAGTGTACAGTACATATAATATATTTGATTTAGTTTCTATTTCATTTTGTAACAAGGTTCAATAAAACGGAAGGAAGGAGGCAGGAACCGGCGAACATTCAAAACATTTTAAAATAAATACACAAAAATACAAAAGTAACAAGACGGCAGCCCTTCACGGACAACTGCCGGCAACACGAACATAAACAAAACTTAACCAATGTCCGGGCCCGGTCCTCTCTCGCCGTCTACTCCTGTCGCTCAGCCTTTTATGCTTCCGATCTCCTCCGTGGGAGATACGAGGCCAGTGTGGCGCCCAGCTGACGCTCATTATCAATCACATCACCGGCCTCGCTTCCTCCTCCCACGGCTCTCATCACGCCTCCCTCGTCACACATTTATTTAATATATTTAATATTGGGGTCATCCAAGTTATTTGACATATTTGAACAGTTTTAAAAGGTAATGCAATAGTTACATTCCCCGGTAATTAGTTACTTTTATAATGATGTAACTCAGTAACTATAACTAATTACTTTTTAAAAGTAACGTGCCCAACACTGATTGTAATATCATTTTGTACAACAGTGAAAAGGGTTTTATTCCCAACAAACACATGTACTTGTAATTTTTTGTATACTGTATATCTTGTATGCACTGTAAGTTAATTTGGAAAAAACATGTCACATGCCTAAATGTAAATTTTTTTTAAAAACATATCTTATATTTACCCCAGGTTTCTCTTTTACCTTGTGATAAGTTGCTTTTCCAAGGGAGTTAATGGACTTTGAAATGGTCCTCTTTCATGATACACCCAGTTGTCACAATACAGTTGCTTTGGTCTCTCACACTGCCACACCGTCTCTGTTTTCACATCCTTATACTCACAGCAGCAGTTGCCTTTACTCCAACTTCCGTCATAAATCCATTTAAGATTACATTCTACTTTTTCACTAATCCTGACTCCTTTGGGTCCTGGTCATTCAAAGTATCCATAATAGTGGCTGCGTGGGAATGAAGTCTCCCAGTACTTTTTAAAAAACTGCACAACTTCACTGGAGTGCATCAGACGTATAGACACTTGTGCTTGTCCTTCCCAGGGTAACAGAAGATCAACAGTGTATGTCCCATTATGATTATCAATAACTTTTCCGTAAACACTTGCCTGCAAGAACGTGAATAAGTTTATTAATGAAATCATCATATGCAAGTGACAGAAGCTAGCATACTATAAATAAACAACCATCACAGTGAAAATACAGTGGCAACATGACAAAATAATGTAAAAAGACCGGTGCCACCGCCACCTGGTGACTAGGAAAACAGTTAACTGTGGGCAACATGCATTTACACAGGTAAATATAGGAGAACTTTGTCAGTCATTTATATGTCTATGACTATAAAAGAATATTAGCATGGTCACAGAGGTGGGTAGTAACGCGCTACATTTACTTCGTTACATTTACTTGAGTAACATTTTGGACAATATGTACTTTTTAAGTAAAATTAAAAGTGTGTACTTTTACTCTTACTTGAGTAAATTTCTAATAGAAAATCTGTACTTTTACTTCGTTACATAACTTACATTGCGTGACGTTCCTTCATTCCTTCATTTTAAAATATGCTTTTTAAAACGCATTGTTTATTTCAAGGTTGTCGTCTCTTTTTACGGGCATTCCCGAGTGATCGATTCTTTTGAGTCGATTCTTTTGAAAGCATTAATTGAACAATGGGCAAAACCATTTGAATAGGCTAATGAATCAGTTCAAATGATTTGTTCAGTTCGCAGCACGATCTGAATCATCTGAAGCAGGATTACTCACTCCTCGTAGCGCGAAACTTAAGAACACGCAGAACACAAAGAGCGTTGGATGAAGTGGATATTAATCTATATCTATACAATCAAAACTGCAAATGTGTCATATTGTTTGCCAGCAATGATAAATGCCCGCCATATGCGCGCACCCGCGCGACCTGTTCGTCAGACACAGCAACATGCGCGTTACCTGTCAGACACAGAGACGTGGGCTTGCAGAAATATACATTTGAAGAACAGAAGGAAGAAAACTTGTTGATGGGCGTGTGGTTCACTGTTTACTGTTTGTTTACAAGTAAGAGCGTTTCACAACACACACGTGACACAACACGAGAAAACATGAGCTTTGTTCAAAAATGTGTATTTCATTTAAGAGAGCACTGCAGATGTTCTAGATCATCTTAGGAAATGCTCTGAGTTTAGTTCATGCTTTAGTTTGACATGGTCTATTATTCTAAATAAGTTGTGTAAACTACATTGACATCAGGACTAGATGAAATTTACAGAAATGCTCGTCTCTTCTGTGTCTATTCTTTAGTCTCTCTAGTATATTGCAAAGATATCTGCTTATGATAATTAAAAATATGGATTAAAATGTAATATTAAAATATTCGCGTTAATATTAATTTTATGTAGTAGGCCTATATAATCAGATACAAAGTAACTAAGTAACTAGCTACTTGAGTAGTTTTTTCATTGCATACTTTTTTACTTTTACTCAAGTAAATTTTAAAATAGTGACTTTTACTTTTACTTGAGTAACAATTTCTCTAGATACTTGTACTTTTACTTGAGAAAAGATTTTGGCTACTCTACCCACCTCTGCATGGTCTTTAGACCAGGGGCCTGTACCATGAAGGCGGTTTAGGTGGCTAGCCAAGTAAGTTTAGGATTAGTTTGCGCCAACCCTGGGTTTTAGGTACCATGAAAGTAACTCAGCTTTAATCGGTGTTCATCGCCATGGTAACTTGCGCTGCATGGCTAACCTGCTCCAGAGCAGGTTATGATCTACATTAGAGATCTCACACCAAAAGTGAACCAATCAGTGGCGAGCAAATTTACATATAAGTGATGCAACTAACTCACAGTGCGTGTTACAATGGCTAGTTATTTTTAATAATGTTAAATAAAATAAAAATATTAATATAAAAATATATATTACAAATATAAAATCAAATAATGGTTACTATATACGTAAAGTCTGATTTTAGAGATAACATTTGCTGGCTTTCCCTTACACTCACATGAAATTAAATTTATTTATAGTCCATTCTATAACGTGTCTGTTCTTCTCGCTGCGGCTGCGGTGGATGTCCAACCCGTCCCACATCCAAGTGTGATGTCATAAGCCACGCCCATGTCAAAATATGTCACATTCTCATTAACATTGAAGCAGTAAGACGCCAACAGTAGGTGGCGATAATAGACATAATTGTTTGTGTTACCTGAAACACGAAACCTTTACCCTAACCCTAACCTTACTCTAACCATCGAAACTACCTATGATTGTTAAAATTGATGAAAAAAAAAGTTTGGGTGATGACGTCAGACTCGAAACACCAAGGATTTAGTGAGAGACTTTTTTGCACATGCGTACGTTTAGCCGGGTTTCTGAGGCGGAACACTTGTTGTGAAGTATTGGACATGGGAGTGTCTTATGACATCACACTTGGATGTGGGATGGGTTGGACGTCCACCGCAGGTCGCAGCGAGATGTACTTGGAGTCTTTTGGGACTGTTTGTTCATCCTGGCCTGCAGGGGTCGCTCTGCCTGAGTCTCCTGCCAGGCGCCTTCAGATAGTAGATGGCACCCACATTATGGACTCTGGTCACTCCAGGCCTGTAGAGGTCAACATTGCCTCATTCAACACCTCATCGTCACCGGATTGTCTACACATGTGTTTGACCCTTCATAAGTCTATTTATTCTCTGCCTTTGTGTTCAGTCTTGATCTGTTTACCCCTCGTTTCCTGTTGTTGAGCAGTATGAAGTTAAGTGTTCTTATGTTGAGTTTTCAGACCCCCGAGTCTACCTTTTTGTTACTCTGTTTATTGGAAGCACGGCCTCATGACTAGGAACTAGCTCAGTGAGCTACACCTCACACATTGAATGCCAGGCACCCGGGTTCGACCCCCTCCAGGAAATTTAACGAATTTTTTCTCAAAACACAACGACTTTATTCTCGAAATTTATTGAGTTTATTCTCAACATTTAATTTAGACTTTTTTACGGAAGAGTATTAGGGCCAAGCAATAAAAAATATATAAAACCGTTTTGAGATTAAAGTCATTATAATGCGAAATTAAACCCGCAGTTTTTCGGGGAAAAAGTCGAAATTAAATGTTGAGAATAAACTCAATCAATTTCGAGAATAAAGTCGTTGTGTTTCGAGAAAAAACTCGTTAAATTTCGAGAAATAAACTCGAAATAAAATGTCGACAATAAACTCACTATACTTTGAGAATAAAGTCGTTGTGTTTCGAGCGCATCCGTGTGTGTGCGTGCGCATCCGTGTGTGTGTGTCTCTATGTCTATGTGTGTTAGTACGTGTGCATATTGTGTGTGTGGAGTGTTTTGTATGTGGGTATGTCTGTCTTCTGTGTTTTCAACCTTTTCTTGTTTTTGCAGGTACAACTTAATTATTTTGCTTATAGTCAATATGTCTCATGTACAGCTGCTTTGTAACAATGAAAATTGTAAAAACGCTATATAAATAAAGTTGAGTTGAGTTGAGTTAACCTATGGAGGTAGACACTTCAGTTTCTAGGGGAAGGTTGTGAAATGTTGTGAAATGAGACACCAGTAACATAAAATATAATCCTCTCATTCACACATGTGCCATATTGAATAGAAGCCTACAGTACATTGCCCTCTTTAACTCTGTCAGAGCGCACAGATAGTTTCTCTTCATCATGTGCTTCATCCTCGTTAATAAAGGTAAACTAAATGATATCTAATATAAGGCAGGATATTTTCATCCACTGTGGGGGCACACGCACACATAAAACATCATATTACATTTTGTAATATTTACCTTACTATACTACAGTAAATGTGTGTACTATATAGTCGTTTAACTTGCGCATTAACTCAATCAGCAGTGTTTCTGAAACACTTCTCTCTTGCGTAGACAGCAGAATTAGTATTACTCTGTCGCTGAAATACATTTTTGTGTTAATATTTGGGCATAATTATTTTCCAGTTTGTACAGCAACATTCATGGTACAGGCACCAGAACTCTTATCAAACATATAGGCCCGGTTTCACAGACACGGCTTAGCTTAAACCAGGACTATGCCTTATTTGAATTAAGATATTTATGTCGCTTTTATGAAAATGCCTCAGAAGAATACATTACTGGTGAGCATCTTGAGACAAAACAATGGCACTGATATATTTTAAGATATTTCTGGGCAAGTTATATTCAGTTAAGACAGGTCACACATTCCTTTTAGTCTGAGACTAGCCTTAAGCCTTGTCTGTGAAACCGGGCCGTAAGGTTTGAGGCAGATTAGACATTGTATGCCTAAATTATAACAACTTCTTGTTTTATGGCAAAATGTCAAATGTAGGCAGTCTGCCACATACACGGCCTTCAATGAAAACATTTGGCATCACAAAGGCCTTTAGATGAGA
>NW_026634115.1:142725-176228 GCF_024868665.1 Triplophysa rosa
GCGCATCCGTGTGTGTGCGTGCGCATCCGTGTGTGTGTGTCTCTATGTCTATGTGTGTTAGTACGTGTGCATATTGTGTGTGTGGAGTGTTTTGTATGTGGGTATGTCTGTCTTCTGTGTTTTCAACCTTTTCTTGTTTTTGCAGGTACAACTTAATTATTTTGCTTATAGTCAATATGTCTCATGTACAGCTGCTTTGTAACAATGAAAATTGTAAAAACGCTATATAAATAAAGTTGAGTTGAGTTGAGTTAACCTATGGAGGTAGACACTTCAGTTTCTAGGGGAAGGTTGTGAAATGTTGTGAAATGAGACACCAGTAACGTAAAATATAATCCTCTCATTCACACATGTGCCATATTGAATAGAAGCCTACAGTACATTGCCCTCTTTAACTCTGTCAGAGCGCACAGATAGTTTCTCTTCATCATGTGCTTCATCCTCGTTAATAAAGGTAAACTAAATGATATCTAATATAAGGCAGGATATTTTCATCCACTGTGGGGGCACACGCACACATAAAACATCATATTACATTTTGTAATATTTACCTTACTATACTACAGTAAATGTGTGTACTATATAGTCGTTTAACTTGCGCATTAACTCAATCAGCAGTGTTTCTGAAACACTTCTCTCTTGCGTAGACAGCAGAATTAGTATTACTCTGTCGCTGAAATACATTTTTGTGTTAATATTTGGGCATAATTATTTTCCAGTTTGTACAGCAACATTCATGGTACAGGCACCAGAACTCTTATCAAACATATAGGCCCGGTTTCACAGACACGGCTTAGCTTAAACCAGGACTATGCCTTATTTGAATTAAGATATTTATGTCGCTTTTATGAAAATGCCTCAGAAGAATACATTACTGGTGAGCATCTTGAGACAAAACAATGGCACTGATATATTTTAAGATATTTCTGGGCAAGTTATATTCAGTTAAGACAGGTCACACATTCCTTTTAGTCTGAGACTAGCCTTAAGCCTTGTCTGTGAAACCGGGCCGTAAGGTTTGAGGCAGATTAGACATTGTATGCCTAAATTATAACAACTTCTTGTTTTATGGCAAAATGTCAAATGTAGGCAGTCTGCCACAGACACGGCCTTCAATGAAAACATTTGGCATCACAAAGGCCTTTAGATGAGAACAAATATGATGATAATCTGATTAAAACTGTACGAGGAGTTAATTCAAGTATGACACCTGGAAAATGCAACAACTGGACAAATATAGCAGAAAATGTTAAAAATGGCTGGATTAAATGAAGTAAAAATGTTGGGTTTAGGGCATGGCTGCAGGGGACTTTTTTGTATGTGCTGGGATGATACTGTACATGAGTGTACATTGGGACCTAATAGCAAATACGATGAAATTTCAAAAAATGTATACTCAAAGTAACAGTAATTAGAATGTGTGTATGTAATTAGAAACATACCTTTAAATTCAAATTGAAGACCTTTGCTTGGAAAAAATCACCTCCATATGTTTTTAAGTTGTTGATGTGATCTCTAGCTGTGATAGTAACACAGATCTTATCTCCTACATTGTAAGTGTCATTGAGTCTCACAATAGAGAATGTTGTGTGGACTGGACTTGTGCTGAGATTCAGTTGAGTGATTTCATGATCTGGACTAGGCCAGTCAAGAGCCTTCTGCAGTCTATCCCATTCCTCCTGACTGATTCCCATGTCAAATGCTGAAATTCTGGATGATGCACTTGTTTGTGTGTGTCTTGTTGATGTAAAGGGTCTGGGAGCGGGGGGCAGGAATTGTTGCATCTGGCCACCATCCAGCAATTGCCATACAATCTGAAAGAAAGAAACAAAAGATTTCAATTAGGGCTGTCAAAATTAACGCGTTAATAACACGTTAACGCAAATTCCTTTTAACGGCACTAATTTTATTAACGTGCGATTAATGCAGCGTGCATTTTCTGTTTGACCCTTGGCCTTGCCGTAGTTTGAGAAAGTAAACGATGCAGCAGCAAACAGAAATGGAGAAATAAATAGGTCTTCTGAACGTAAAATTCATATACTGTATAAAATGATGTCTGATGGCTCTGTCGACAAGACTAAAGTGATCTGCATTTATTGTCGATGTGAATTAAGCTATCACCGCAGCACGTAGAGTTTAAAATATCACTTGATGGCGAAGCATACAACTGACGCAGAGAGCTCTCCTCCTCGCGGCAGACCACACTAGATTGTTTTCAGCAGAGACGGATGGACAACTCCACAAGCAACAGACTCACCACATCGATAGCTAAATGAGTGGCTACAGCATGTAGGCCAGTTAATGTAGTGGAGGACGAGGGTCTACTTGAAATTATTCGCATCGCATCTAACGATTACACATATGAACTACCTTCGAGAGCCACTGTTACAAGCAAGATTCACGACTCTTACAAAGAGGAGAAAGCGAAAGTCAGGAGGCGATAAGACAGACAAACACTGGTTGCGCTCACCAGAGATTACTGGACTTCCCTCAGTAACCATAGCTACCTGGGGGTCACGGCTCATTATTTTGACACACACTGGAAACTACGGTCGTACGCTTTGACCGTCATGAAGACAGACGAGAGGCACTATGCTGACGTTTGCGCTGAGCACTTTCTGCAGGTAGCCAGACAGTGGAATATTGAATTCAAAATTAGCCCACTGACCACCGATAGTGCACGCAACATGATTGCCGCGGCCAGGCAGCTTCCGTTCGAGCATATGCCTTGCATTGCACACAGCCTCCACCGAGCTATCACAGTTGCGAAAATGTAAACATGCTTGTGTAAGTAAATAGCTCAGTGCAGAGAAAGAAGTAATGGGAACCTGTGTTTTTCCAGTTTTTTTCATGTGTTTAATAGACATGTACAAGTTCTTTGAAAAACATCTATGACCTTTGAAACATGTCTAGTCTCATGCTCTATGTTGAGTATGGTTTCACTAATAATAAACAATATACATTTGCATAAAGCATCAATCATTTGTCCATGCCCATGTAATTAGAGTATTAAAAACTTGAAAAGTATTCATTTAAGGTACATTTATAACGGATAAAAATGTGCGATTAAGTTGCGATTAATCACGAGTTAACTCATACAATCAGTGCGATTAATCACGATTAAATATTTTAATCGATTGACAGCCCTAGTTTAATAATTTCCCCAGTTTAAGGGCTTATTCCACTGTTTATTTTTTTCCTGTTTCCTGCATCGGGCTTCCTGTTTCCTGCATCGTGCCGGCGGCTTGTTTGTATCAGTGCACTTACACTTCGCTCTAATATTAGTGTATTTTATTATCGTTAATTATTATTGTCGTTGCTAACTTATCCTGATATCTCAATAACCCTGTTCTTGTTATTTACTTGAAGATTCTAAACCAAAAGTGATAGTTAACTTAACGCCGTTAGCATAGCAATAGCGTGTTAGCTTGCTTTCTGTTTACACTGTGGAATATCATCTTGCCTCTGGTTTGTCTTGTGTGCTAACTGTTTCTCTTTTTAAGCGAGTATACTACGATCTCATCGAGCAACCTTGGTAAGTTGGAATTGCACTTCAAATCCGGTGAGTTATGGCTTCTATTCCTATTATTGTTACTTGCACCTCATGTCATTGTTTAGCTTAGCCTTCTCTGTCAGCTGCGAGGGTTTATATGCGATAAATGCAGGGAAATAGTTAGGCTGACAGAGAAGATCTTAGAATTAGAGTCTCGCATCCAATCTTTATCTGAGGATAGTAAGAGTTTAACGACGATAGAAAACACTTTGGATGCGAGCAACATTAGCGCACACAGCTCGGTTCCGGTTGAAAATCCCCCGCAGCTGGGAAACTTCGTGACTGTGAGACGGCGTAGTCGCAGGACAAAACATCACTCGACCGTTCCATTACAGTCTCGAACAGGTTTGCCCCGCTCAGTGACGCACCGACTGAGAAACCTGCTGAAAGTGCCCTAGTTATCGGTGATTCTATTGTTCGAACGTTAACATAGAGGCACCAGCCACCATAGTCCAATGTTTACCGGGACGCCAGAGCGCCTGACATCAAGTCAAATTTAAATGTGCTGGCTAAGGCTAATCGTAAATTCAGTAAGATTGTTATTCACGTCGGCACAAATGATGTTCGACTCCGTCAATCGGAGATCACAAAAGATAACATTAAAGAGGTGTGTGAGCTCGCAAGCATGATGTCAGACACTGTAATATTCTCTGGCCCCCTCACTGCTTATCGTGGTGATGAGATTTATAGCAGATTATCATCACTAAATGGCTGGTTGTCTGAGTGGTGCCTGCAGAATGATATAGTTTTTATAAATAACTGGAAGAGTTTTGAGGGCAGACCTGACCTGTTGAAACGAGATGGTCTCCATCCCTCCTGGGCTGGGGCTTCCTCCTGTCTAGAAATATGGCAAAAAGTCTTAATAATGCTAATGCTAAAGCTTGACTCACTGGGGCCCAGGTCAGGGAGCAGACAGAATGGCTTAACCAACTGTCTGCTTGCCGTCTCACGTTGCAGAATACACAAAATGTACAACATGTAATAATCGTTCTCCCAAACATCACAAAATAGAGACTGTGTCTGTCCCCGATAGCAAAAATAAGCAACTTTGAAGTAATTAATAAACGTAAACTATAATACGATAATCACTGTTACTCGGTTGCTAAATATTAATCCCATAAAGCACTTTTTGTTAACGATATGATAACAGATCATAAAATAGACATGCTCTGTTTGACAGAAACATGGCCTAAACCAGATGATTATATTACTTTAAATGAATCTGTCCCCCAAGATTATTATTATAAACACGAGCCTCGTCTAAAAGGCAGAGGGGGAGGTGTCGCAGCACTTTACAATAACTCTCTTAGCATTTCCCAGAAGTCGAACTCTAAATATAATTCTTTTGAAGTCATGGTTCTTCATGTTTCAACACCTAATACTAAAGATAAAACACTTTTTAAATTGATTCTAGCTATTGTATATAGGCCTCCAGGGCACCACACAGATTTTATTAAAGAATTTGGTGGGTTCTTATCAGAACTAGTACTGGCCGCAGATAGACTCCTTGTCGTTGGTGACTTTAACATCCACGTAGATAACGTTACAGATGCCTTAGGACATGGCTTTCAAAGACACTCTTACTCCATGGGCTTAGTCAACATGTGTCAGGACCCACTCACCTTCGTAATCATACTTTAGATTTAATACTGTCTTACGGTATAAATGTAGACGATGTTAAAATCCTTCAGCAGAGTGAAGACATTTCGGATCATTATCTGGTATTATGTTTGTTTCACTGGCCTACGGCTGCAAATAAAACTCATTGTTACAAATATGGTAGAAGAATAACTTCAACTACCAAAGATGCGTTTCTCGATAATCTGCCCGAATTGTCTCAAATTGCTAGCATGAGAAATAACGTTGAAGATCTTGACATTACCACTGAAAATTTTAATTCCACCTTCTCGGTAATGCTAGACACAGTTGCTCCTCTACGTTTAAAGAAGATTAAAAATGGCAGCCCCACACCGTGGTATAATGAACACACTCAGGCTCTAAAGAAAGCGGCCCGAAAAATGGAGCGCAACTTTAAGAAAACTAAATTAGAGGTATTTCGTACAGCATGGAAGGATAGTATTCGAAAATACAGGAAAGCCCTAAAAACTTCTAGATCCGCCTACTTTTCATCACTAATAGAAGAAAACCAGCACAACCCTAGGTTTTTATTTAACACGGTGGCTAAATTAACAAAAAATAAATCGTCAGTGACTTCTGATCCTGTATATCAGCATAGCAGTGATGAATTTATGAACTACTTCACATATAAAATCCAAGATATTAGAGAAAAAATTATAACAATGCAATCAGAAGTGAAACCCGCTGAACAAACTAACTACAGCGCCCTTAAGGAGAAAATGCAATTATTTTATACCGTAGATCAAGATGAGCTGTCTAAAATTATTAGATCATCTAAATCAACAACATGCATCTAGACCCTATACCTACAAATCTACTGAAAGAGATGCTCCCAGAAATTATAGATCCTTTCTTGGTATTATTAACTCATCCCCAGAGATGGAAGTAAGAAGAATACTTCGTTATGTACTTAAGTAGATTTTTCTGGTATCAGTACTTTACTCCACTATTTATTTTTCTGACGACTTTTTACTTTCACTTCTTACATTTTTACGCAAATACCTGTACTTTCTACTTCTTACATTTTCAAACCAGGCTCGTTACTTTAGTTTTAATCTGTATTGATGCACAATCAATATTATTTCTTGTCATTGCGTGACTTTTTCAACCTAATGATAGGTCTGCCTAAAAGCCGAAGCGCTGTGTGAGGTGGCCACTAGCCAATCAAATGTAAGAAGGCGGGAGTTACTGTTTACAGAGCAAAGCGGTGACCAATCAAATCAAAGAAGACGGAGTAACTGTTCTCAGATCTCGAGCGTGAATTCTGCATCATGTGGTGACTCGTGAATGGTAGGGTTTTTTAGCGCGAAAGGACCAGATTTTAAATATGTAATTTAGCTATTTAGCTATTCGCATGTTCTACAAACATATACTTCACGAAAGATGTACTGTAGTTCTGTCAGAAGTTAAGGCAGCTCGTTAAGGTAAGCGCATTATTGTTGCTGTTGTTCATTAGTATGTATGAATTGCATGTTTTTTGCTATCGTGGTGTGTGCGTTAAGTTCATGAACGAGTGAAAAATACCTGCTCATTGCGTTGCTTTCGATGAACTAATTATAGTGGGCACTTTTGCACAAAAATGCGCTAATTTCCTGATTGCCATTTGAAGTGGTTTCTGGACATATCCTATTAGTCTTATTTTCTAATTTTCTTAATGCATTTGCCTTGTTTGATCTGTTTGATCTATTTTCCTGATTTTTATTATATTTTTTCATCTTGTCATGATTAAAATTATAAAGAATAAAAAACGATCCTTATCAACGTTGATTGACATTGCAATAAAATACTATCACATTATTTTGGAAGTTAAAATTTTGGGCTGGTTTTTGTTGGAGTGAGTAGGTTTTAGTGAGCCTTTGGGCTGGAAATCATCCACCTAATCTAGCAACACTGACATCAGTTTTAATGTTGAACGAGTGTAACGTACAATGTAAGAGGCTAAACATTTAATATTTTAAAGCGAGGCATAATTTCAAGAAATGTGTTTAACCAATCGAGAAAAACAGTAATGGTTACCAAGTAAATTGACTTGCCTAATTAATTATCTCTTTATTTCTCAGTTTTCTCTTTTTGACAAGATCTCCCAAGTGTCTACAACCTTTGTATAATGATATGTCCATGAATGGTCTGTGCTTAAAATTTAAAGGGACAGTTAATCTAAAATTGAAAGCAGTGAAATTCTGTTATAAAATGTTTTGACAATCACAGTACCAAACAGTCATTTCCTGGCTATTACGCATCGCAGACATAGGCTAGTAGTCTAAGAAGCTGCCACGGACCAAGGCGGAAGGCAACACAAAGAATAGCTAAAATTATGGTTGAGAACTTGAGACAAAGGGAATTCTGTCACAATTATTATCAATACGCTTGTCCTTTACACTCTTATCTTACATCATAATTGTATTATAATTTGTGTTTTTTTCCACTACCTAGGTAGTGGCAAATAGATTTATTCCATCAGTCTTTTTTATGCTTGTGTTCTACATAATGGTAGTTCAGTTGTGAGGTAGGAGCGTGACTCTAAAACAGGTAGTAGTATTGGCTACTTTTTACTTAAGTACATTTTAGAGCCCATACTTTATACTTTTACTTGAGTAAACAAGTTTAGTCAGTACTTCAACTTTTACTTGACTACTTTTAAACATGAGTATCTGTACTTCTACTTAAGTAAGGATGTGTGTACTTTTGCCATCTCTGCTCATTTACGATCATTAGACATGTCCTATAGCATTAAAGTGGCTGTTCTATAGTTTTTTAGGCTTGCTCAAAAAACCCAACTCGACCCTAGAGAACTAGGGAACTACAGGCCTATATGAATCTAACCTTTCAATCTAAAGTTCTGGAAAAGTAGTTTCAACTCAATTATGCTCCTTCCTCAAAGGAATGACATCAATGAAGAATTCCATGTCTGGATTTAAGAGCATGTCATCATAGTGTTGGGTAAGTTACTCTCAAAAAGTAATTAATTACTAGTTACTAATTACATATCAATAGTGTAATTAGATTACTGTACAAATTACTCTCTCCAAAAAGTATTTAGATTACTTATTACTAATTACTTTCTATATCCTAATCAACCTTGATTAGTAAGTGATTCAAGGATAGGCATGAAAGAGCTCTTTTATTCATTCAAATAAATAATATTAAACTACATAAAGTATCTTATTAACTGACCAAAGTATTACAAATGTGAGAATTATACATTAAACACACGATTTTAAAGTTAGACTTTGAATTCTTGATGTCAATTCCACTATGCACACAGATATATTACACAAAGTATTTAGTTAATTACATCAAAAGTAACTGTAACATATTAGCCCGGTTCTGTCAACCTTGCACTGGTTACCTATAAAGCATCGCGTTAACTTTAAAATCTTGCTTATTACCTATAAAGCCTCATGGTTTAGCTCCTCAGTACTTGAATGAACTCCTTTTGTATTACAGTCCTTCACGTGCATTACGCTCTCAGGCGTCCTGTCAGTTGGTAATACCTAGAATTTCAAAATCAAGTGCAGGTGGTAGATCCTTTTCCTATCTAGCGCCTAAACTTTGGAATAGTCTTCCCTGCACTGTCCGGGAGGCAGACACACTCTGTCAGTTTAAATCTAGACTAAAGACGCATCTTTTTAATCTTGCATACACTACTCTTCCATAATATAAATCTTCGAGGGTTTAGGCTGCATTAGTTAGATCAACCGGAACCAAAAACACAACTGATGTACTTGTTGCATCAAAGAGTACAGAACAGTACTCTACTCTCAGCCAGTCTTGTCTCATTGTTCCAAGGTTACCACAGCGAGCAGGATGCAGTTCATGGCCTGACCTGATGGTAGAGCGGAGAATGGGAAGGGGGACCTGACAAGAGCTGAGATGATAGAGCTGGATAAAGAAGGACGCGGTCACCTGACACGTCTTCATGGCCTGACCTGATGGTAGAGCGAGATATGGGAAGCGGCGACCTGACAAGAGCTGAGATGATAGAGCTGGATAAAGAAGGACGCGGTCACCTGACAGTCTTCACCACAAAATTTCAAATGCTATTAGATTATTAATGATAATCTTAAACTATAATTTACTTATTAGAAAGTTTATTTATTTTATTTAGCCTTGTTGTGCAAGCTCTCTGGAGCTTGTGCAGAGGCAGCAGCTTTTGCCAGAGGGGAACTGGAATCCCCTGGTTGGGCCTGGGTTCTCCTGAGTTTTTTTTTTTCTCGATTAGAGTTTTGGGTTCCTCGCCACCGTTTGCATACTGTTTTTTGCACTATTTGCCTGGCCGGGGGGGCTGCTTTCGAATTTTAAAGTTTTACTTAATTAATATTGCATATAGGAATTTATAGTCTGTTATATCTGACCTGTGCTTCTCTCCTTTATCTTAAATGTGTGCTCTCACTGAGCGTGTGTGTGTGCGTGCGTGCGTGTGTGTCTGTGTGCGTACTTGTCTGTGCACATGTGTGTGTGCGTGCGCGTCCGTGTGTGTGTGTCTATGTCTATGTGTGTTAGTACGTGTGCATATTGTGTGTGTGGAGTGTTTTGTATGTGGGTATGTCTGTCTTCAGTGTTTTCAACTTTTTCTTGTTTTTGCAGGTGCAACTTTAATTGTTTTGTTTACAGTCAATATGTCTTATGTACAGCTGCTTTGTAACAATGAAAATTGTAAAAAGCGCTATATAAATAAAGTTAAGTTGAGTTTACATGATGTTATACAAGCCTTGTTTTTGGCTCAAAAACCACAACGATCATCTATTACAGCATGCCCTAAATGGCTAGTTTTGAGTGGTAGCAAAAACATGCTGTTGTTGTGTGTCTCTTTAAATGCAAACGAGCTGCTGCTCCATAAATGTTTAAACACCATGCTTGTAAAAGTAAAATGTGCAAATTCTACGGCCCGCAGGCTCTCCCTGACCGGCCCGCATCAGCTCACTGATAAATTATAAGTTTAGAACGCAAATAGGTGTAACAGGTGCACGAAATACAACTGCACTGGTTTTATATTAAAGGCAACTGCTTTTTTAACGCTTTAACGCATACAATCACACCTGTTTTATCAGTCTAGGACTCATCCCTGGAGCGTACGATCACGATGACGCTTTGCGCATCACTTGATCAACTGCTAAATTCAAATCTGCTTTCGTGCTTTAGCTGGCGCTGAGCCAGAGACGAAGGAGATCTGCGCTGGCCACAGATCACTACTGTGCAGTGTTTTCAAGCACATATATTGTTTATTTTCGCTTTCAGACATTTATATTCACAAAAGTTCTAGCAAAACAATCCCAGACAGCAAGCGACTCCGAGCCAGAACCGACTCCAAACCGGTAAATCCGCGTTACAGTCACATCCGTTTCATTTTTGAAATATATGGCAAGCCGAATTTGCTTTTAATCATTATCAGGATATGAATTTTTGATATCAACAATTCAATTTTGACAAGTTAAAATGATAATTCTTGATATCAAGAATGGAATTTCTACTAGTAACAATTGCTATTTTTGATATCAGTAATTACATTTTCACTAGTAAAAATGTGAATTCTTGATATCAACAATCAAGCCATCACTCGCAGAAATCACATTTTTGATATCAAAAATTGAATTTCAGCTAGTATAAACTATTATTATTGATATCTGTAATTGGATTTACACTAGTACAGTTTTGCCTTGATATGTAAAACGCTTGCAAGCCGATTTGACTTTTAATAATTCGCAGGATATCAATTTGTGATATCAACAATTCAATTTTACTAGTAAGAATTATAATTCTTGATATCAACAATAGAATTTCTACTAGTAACAATTGCTATTTCTGATATCAGGTATTACATTTAAACTAGTAAAAATGTTAATTCTTGATATCAACAATCAAGCCATCACTCACATAAATCACATTTTTGATATCAAAAATTGAATTTCAACTAGTAAAAACTATTATTCCTGATATCTGTAATTGGATTTTCACTAGAACAGAATTACAATTAGAGAGCTCTACAATTCAATTATTACTAGTCATATATTGTCACGGTCCCACCGTCTTGTTTATGAAATTCTAGTCGTGTGGTGGGATCGGGACAGAGTTCTTGGGTTTTATGTGGGAAGACCATGAGATGTTTATGCCTCTCATGTGTTTTTCCAGTGTCTCGTCTCTGTTCCCGCCATCTCGTTTCCTCGTTATCCTTCCCTGAGTGTTTAATGTCCCACACCTGCCCCATGTTGTTATCCCTTGTTTGTGTTCCTATATATACCCTCATGTTTCTTTGTCCTGTGCTCGTGGATTGTTCTTATGTACCGTGTATGGTCATGCCTGTCGTCTTGATTCCGTGCCTTGTCCAGTGTTCCTGTTTCCAGCCTTGTCCTTGTTCCGTGAGTCTTGTGGTCTACCCTGTTGTGTTTTTGATTTAAGACGTTTGGTCGTGTCCTTTAGTTTAGTTAGTTTCTTGTTTTCATTTTGCCCCCTCGTGGGAAGTCTTTTATTTCAAGTTTGTTTCTTAGTTTAGTTCCTGTTTTTACCCCCTCGTGGGTTTTGTTTTGTGTGTTTTGTAATAAATATTTTCTGTTAACCCCTTCACTGCCTGCCTGCGCTTGGGTTCTTCTCCTTCACGCCTCGTGACAGAATCCACGAGCCAGAACTGAACCCAGCAGGCAGCATGTCACCCGAACGATCCCGTCAGCTCACCTCCTCTGCAGCCACCGTCAGGGAGATGACAATATTATGAACTATGTGACCGCTTCCTAAAGGCTGCAGAGGAGGCAGTTTATACAGAGCAGGTGGTTTTTGGGGAGGCGGAACTCGCGGTCCTGTTCAACGGTGGCCTCAGGGACCCTCTGTCCGGGCGGAGATGAGGATGCTGAGACCACTGGACTTCGAGTGCACGGTGAGATATGCCATGAACCGCCCGGAGTCCAGGGTCTCAGCCCAACCCAATCCATCTCCCCTACCCGCGATCCCGGAGAGGTCGCGTCATGGAGATCGGGGTCATCGGCATGGCCGCACCGTCCGCCTCTCCCCCAGCAGCTCCTCTTCCACCCATGAGCATCCGAGGCCGGCGTAGACGAAGGGAGTCTGGGACTCCCCGTCCGACTCCTCCGGTGCGGAGCTTATCGGGCCTCCCAATCGCTTCGCTCCAGCCGGCCACACGTCCTGTGGGCCGGCGAAGAAGAAGAGGAAGAGGAGGGAGATGCTGAACCCTGCCCAGCCGGGGATCCGCCGGCTCCAGTCCGGTGCAGCCGGCATCCAGTCCGGTGCAGCCGGCTCCAGTCCGGTGGCCAGCCGGCATCCAGTCCGGTGTCCAGCCGGCGTCCAGCCGGTGCAGCGGCGTCCAGTCCGGTGCAGCCGGCGTCCAGTCCGGTGGTGCGCCGGCGTCCAGTCGGTGCAGCCGTGCGCCAGTCCGGTGTCCAGTGCGTGTCAGTGTCGAGTCCAGTCCGGTGCAGCCGGCGATCCAGCCGGCGTCCAGTCTGTGTCCAGTCCTGTGTCCAGTCCTGTGTCCAGCCTGTGTCTAGTCTTGTGTCCAGTCCTGTGTCCAGTCGTGTCCAGTCTTGTGTCCAGTCCTGTGTCCAGTCCGGTGATCAGCCGCTGTCCAGTCCGGTGATCCAGCCGGCGTCCAGTCCGGTGATCCAGCGGACGTCCAGTCCGGTGGTCCAGCCGGCGTCCAGTCCGGTGATCCAGCCGGCGTCCAGTCCGGTGATCCAGCCGGCGTCCAGTCCGGTGATCCAGCGGACGTCAGTCCGGTGTCCAGCCGGCGTCCAGGTCCGGACCAGCTGGCGTCAGTCCGGTGATCCGCGCGGCGTCCAGTCCGGTGATCCAGCCGGCGTCCAGTCTGGTGATCCAGCCGGCGTCCAGTCCGGTGATCCAGCCGGCGTCAAGCCCTGTCCAGCCGGCCTTCCAGCCGGCGTCAAGCCCTGTCCAGCCGGCCTTCCAGCCGGCGTCAAGCCCTGTCCAGCCGGCCTTCCAGCCGGCGTCAAGCCCTGTCCAGCCGGCCTTCCAGCCGGCGTCAAGCCCTGTCCAGCCGGTCCCTGGGAGACTCCCAGGGCCAAAGACTGTTCCCCCGGGACTCCTCCTAAGTCCCCCAGGACTCAGCGCCCTCGAGCGCAGCCGGGGACTGGGACTGTTCCCCCCTTACCTTTTGTCCCCCCTATGAACTTCTTGTTTTGCCCCACCCCCCCTCCCATGTTTGTTATTTTGTTGTGTCACCCCAGTCCTTAGTCTTGTTGTCTGTCTCCCCTTGTCTATGTTCACCATGTTTGTCTGGTTTTTGTCTTTGGTCCAGTCTGTCAGGTCTTGTTAGTCACCCCTTGGTGAACACCTGGAG
The DNA here is from genome assembly GCF_024868665.1 of Triplophysa rosa. Classification (NCBI taxonomy): domain Eukaryota; kingdom Metazoa; phylum Chordata; class Actinopteri; order Cypriniformes; family Nemacheilidae; genus Triplophysa; species Triplophysa rosa. Next base: position 156,219 of record NW_026634115.1, read on the forward strand.
GTGTTCATTAAGGGGGGGGCTCTGTCACGGTCCCACCGTCTTGTTTATGAAATTCTAGTCGTGTGGTGGGATCGGGCAGAGTCTTGGGTTTTATGTGGGAAGGCCATGAGATGTTTATGTTTACCTCTCATGTGTTTTCCAGTGTCTCGTCTCTGTTCCCGCCATCTCGTTTCCTCGTTTCCTTCCCTAAGTGTTTAATGTCCCACACCTGCCCCATGTCGTTATCCCTGTTTGTGTTCCTATAAATANGATCTGCGCTGGCCACAGATCACTACTGTGCAGTGTTTTCAAGCACATATATTGTTTATTTTCGCTTTCAGACATTTATATTCACAAAAGTTCTAGCAAAACAATCCCAGACAGCAAGCGACTCCGAGCCAGATCCGACTCCAAACCGGTAAATCCGCGTTACAGTCACATCCGTTTCATTTTTGAAATATATGGCAAGCCGAATTTGCTTTTAATCATTATCAGGATATGAATTTTTGATATCAACAATTCAATTTTGACAAGTTAAAATGATAATTCTTGATATCAAGAATGGAATTTCTACTAGTAACAATTGCTATTTTTGATATCAGTAATTACATTTTCACTAGTAAAAATGTGAATTCTTGATATCAACAATCAAGCCATCACTCGCAGAAATCACATTTTTGATATCAAAAATTGAATTTCAGCTAGTATAAACTATTATTATTGATATCTGTAATTGGATTTACACTAGTACAGTTTTGCCTTGATATGTAAAACGCTTGCAAGCCGATTTGACTTTTAATAATTCGCAGGATATCAATTTGTGATATCAACAATTCAATTTTACTAGTAAGAATTATAATTCTTGATATCAACAATAGAATTTCTACTAGTAACAATTGCTATTTCTGATATCAGGTATTACATTTAAACTAGTAAAAATGTTAATTCTTGATATCAACAATCAAGCCATCACTCACATAAATCACATTTTTGATATCAAAAATTGAATTTCAACTAGTAAAAACTATTATTCCTGATATCTGTAATTGGATTTTCACTAGAACAGAATTACAATTAGAGAGCTCTACAATTCAATTATTACTGTCATATATTGTCACGGTCCCACCGTCTTGTTTATGAAATTCTAGTCGTGTGGTGGGATCGGGCAGAGTCCTTGGGTTTTGTGGGAGAGACCATAATGTTGTTGCTACTATGTGTTTTTCCAGTGTCTGTCTCTGCCCCATCTCGTTTCCTCGTTATGTTTCCCTGAGTGTTTAATGTCCCACTCCTGTCCCTTGTCGTTATCCCTCGTTTGTGTTCCTATATATACCCTCATGTTTCTTTGTCCTGTGCTCGTGGATTGTTCTTATGTACCGTGTTTTCATGCCTGTCGTCTTGATTCCGTGCCTTGTCCAGTGTTCCTGTTTCCAGCCTTGTCCTTGTTCCGTGAGTCTTGTGGTCTACCCTGTTGTGTTTTTGATTTAAGACGTTTGGTCGTGTCCTTTAGTTTAGTTCTTGTTTTCATTTTGCCCCCTCGTGGGAAGTCTTTTATTTCAAGTTTGTTTCTTAGTTTAGTTCCTGTTTTATACCCCCTCGTGGGTTTTGTTTTGTGTGTTTTTGTAAATAATTATTTTCTGTTAACCCCTTCACTGCCTGCCTGCGCTTGGGTTCTTCCTGCCATTCCGTTCATGACAGAATCCACGAGCCAGAACTGAACCCAGCAGGCAGCATGTCTACCCGACGATCCCGTCAGGCTCACCTCCTCTGCAGCCACCGTCAGGGAGATGACAATATTATGAACTATGTTGACCGCTTCCTAAAGGCTGCAGAGGAGGCAGTTTATACAGAGCAGGTGGTTTTTGGGGAGGCGGAACTCGCGGTCCTGTTCAACGGTGGCCTCAGGGACCCTCTGTCTCGGGCGGAGATGAGGATGCTGAGACCACTGGACTTCGAGTGCACGGTGAGATATGCCATGAACCGCCCGGAGTCCAGGGTCTCAGCCCAACCCAATCCATCTCCCCTACCCGCGATCCCGGAGGGTCGCGTCATGGAGATCGGGGTCATCGGCATGGCCGCACCGTCCGCCTCTTCCCCAGCAGCTCCTCTTCCATCCATGAGCATCCGAGGCCGGCGTAGACGAAGGGAGTCATGGGACTCCCCGTCCGACTCCTCCGGTGCGGAGCTTATCGGGCTCCCAATCGCTTCGCTCCAGCCGGCCACACGTCCTGTGGGCCGGGCGAAGAAGAAGAGGAAGAGGAGGGAGATGCTGAACCCTGCCCAGCCGGGGATCCAGCCGGCATCCAGTCCGGTGCAGCCGGCATCCAGTCCGGTGCAGCCGGCATCCAGTCCGGTGCAGCCGGCATCCAGTCCGGTGCAGCCGGCATCCAGTCCGGTGCAGCCGGCGTCCAGTCCGGTGGTGCTGCCGGCGTCCAGTCCGGTGCACCCGTGCCCAGTCCGGTGGTCCAGTGCTGTCTAGTGTCGAGTCCAGTCCGGTGCAGCCGGCGATCCAGCCGGCGTCCAGTCTTGTGTCCAGTCTGTGTCCAGTCCTGTGTCCAGCCTGTGTCTAGTCTTTGTCCAGTCTTTTGTCAGTCTTGTGTCCAGTCCGTCCAGTCGTGTCCAGCCGGCGTTCCAGTCCGGTGATCCAGCCGGCGTCCAGTCCGGTGATCCAGCCGGCGTCCAGTCCGGTGTCCAGCCGGCGTCCAGTCCGGTGATCCAGCCGGCGTCCAGTCCGGTGATCCAGCCGGCGTCCAGTCCGGTGATCCAGCCGGCGTCCAGTCCGGTGATCCAGCCGCGTCCAGTCCGGTGGATCCAGCCGGCGTCCAGTCCGGTCGATCCAGCCGGCGTCCAGTCCGGTCGATCCAGCCGGCGTCCAGTCCGGTCGATCCAGCCGGCGTCCAGCCTTCCAGCCGGCTTCCAGCCGGCGTCAAGCCCTGTCCAGCCGGCCTTCCAGCCGGCGTCAAGCCCTGTCCAGCCGGCCTTCCAGCCGGCGTCAAGCCCTGTCCAGCCGGCCTTCCAGCCGGCGTCAAGCCCTGTCCAGCCGGCCTTCCAGCCGGCGTCAAGCCCTGTCCAGCCGGTCCCTGGGAGACTCCCAGGGCCAAAGACTGTTCCCCCCGGGACTCCTCCTAAGTCCCCCAGGACTCAGCGCCCTCGAGCGCAGCCGGGGACTGGGACTGTTCCCCCAACCCTTTTGGACTGCCTCCTATGACTCTTGTTTTGCCCCACCCCCCCTCCCATGTTTGTTTTTTGTTGTCCACCCAGTCCCTGTAGTCTTGTTGTCTGTCTGCCCCTTGTCATGTTCACCATGTTTGTCTGGTTTTTGTCTTTGGTCCAGTCTGCAGTGTCTTGTTGTCACCCCTTGGTGACACCTGGAGGTGTCATTAAGGGGGGGGCTCTGTCACGGTCCCACCGTCTTGTTTATGAAATTCTAGTCGTGTGGTGGGATCGGGACAGAGTCTTGGGTTTTATGTGGGAAGCCATGAGATGTTTATGTTTTCCTCTCATGTGTTTTTCCAGTGTCTCGTCTCTGTTCCCGCCATCTCGTTTCCTCGTTATCCTTCCCTGAGTGTTTAATGTCCCACACCTGCCCCATGTCGTTATCCCTGTTTGTGTTCCTATATATACCCTCATGTTTCTTTGTCCTGTGCTCGTGGATTGTTCTTATGTACCGTGTTCATGCCTGTCGTCTTGATTCCGTGCCTTGTCCAGTGTTCCTGTTTCCAGCCTTGTCCTTGTTCCGTGAGTCTTGTGGTCTACCCTGTTGTGTTTTTGATTTAAGACGTTTGGTCGTGTCCTTTAGTTTGGTTTAGTGTTCTTGTTTTCATTTTGCCCCCCTCGTGGGAAGTCTTTTATTTCAAGTTTGTTTCTTAGTTTAGTTCCTGTTTTATACCCCCTCGTGGGTTTTGTTTTGTGTGTTTTTGTAATAAATATTTTCTGTTAACCCCTTCACTGCCTGCCTGCGCTTGGGTTCTTCTCTCTTCTGCCATACCGTAATATATCTCCATTGACTTCCATTTAGGGCTGTGCGATTTGGGAAAAATGTCTAATTGTGATTTTTTTGACAGACATTACGATTGCGATTTGATTTGCGATTTAATTTTTCTAAGTCAAGCTTCAGCTCAATATTGTCAATAGTGTGAAGCACAGTATGGGTATAGTTACCCATTACAGAAATTCTAATTGTTTTCATTAAAACCATTACAAAATTCCTTTTGTAGTTTGTTTTGGGCACTGTTCAAATAGGAATTACGGTTGTTCTATTGGTTCCCAGCTGCCAGATTACATCACATCAATAGAATCCAAATACCAGTGTACACTATTATAGTTTCCATTAAAACAAATACAACTCCTATTATAACCCTTAAATCCATAACATTTTCTATTGTGTTAAATACTATTACTATTAAAATAGTACATAGGTTACATAGGCTGATTTACTTGTTTTTAAGTATTTGGGATTTTAAAAACAAGTAGAAAATGTGCTGAAGGTTTCATTTCATCCAAGTGAAATTAGCAAAACAGTTAGGTAGAATTTACATTTGATACAGTTTAAGTGTGATACAGGCTGTGTGTGCAGTCTTCTGAATTGGAATATTCTTTAGTATTTATTTGCCTAAAATGATCGATCTGACTCTGAAGACGCCATAATCCCTCTCTCTCTCCCTGTCCCGCTTTCTGTTTGTTTGTTTATTCGAATGACAGGTGTTTACGCAGTTGGCTAGGGCAGTGCTGATTGGGCATAACGGAGGTGCGCTCACTCAGTCTCAAAGCGGGCTTGGAACAGATGCGTTTCATAATTTTCACATCTCGTCCACATCGCAGCATCTTGTGATTAGCAAATCGCAGCCTCTTGTGATTAGAAAATCGCAATGTCTCACATCGCGATTTGATTTCGATTAATCGATCAGCCCTATTTCTATTCATTTTTAATTACGGAGCTCTCTAATGCATTTCTTACTAGTAAGAATTTTAATTATAGAGCTCTCTAATTTAATTTTAACTAACAATAATTATGATTAGAGAGCTCTCTAAATGAACTTTTACTAGTAAGAATTCCAGTTACAGAGCTCTCTACTTCGATTCTTACTAGTAACAATTACAATTATAGAGCTCTCTATTCTAATTTTTACTAGTAAGAATTCAATTACAGAGCTCTGTAACTGGAATTCTTACTAGTAATAATTGAATTGCAGAGCTCTCTAATTCAATTCTTACTAGTAATAATACAATTACAGAGCTCTCTAATTGTAATTGTTACTAGTAATAGTTCAATTATAGAGCTCTATAATTGTAATTCTTACTAGTAATAGTTCAATTATAGAGCTCTATAATTGTAATTCTTACTAGTAATAATTGAATTGCAGAGCTCTCTAATCAAATTATAGAGCTCTCAAATTCAAATCTTACTAGTAAGAATACAATTGAGGAGCCCTCTAATTGGAATTCTTACTGGTAAGAACAGAATTAAAGAGCTCTCAAATTCAATTTTTACTAGTAAGAATTCAGTTGCAGAGCTCTCTAATTCAATTGGAGAGCTCTCTAATTCTATTTTACTAGTAAGAAACGCTATGGTAATAATAATTCGTTATATGTATATAGCGCTTTTCTGGACACTCAAAGCGCTTTACATGGGAGGGGGAATCTCCTCAATCACCACCAATGTGCCGCATCCACCTGGATGATGCAACGGCAGCCATATTGTGCCAGAACGCCCACCACACACCAGCTTAGTGGTGGAGAAGAGACAGAGTTACAAAGCCAATTAGTACATATGGGGATGATTAGGAGGCCATGATGTATAGAGGCGAATGGGCGAATTTGGCCAGGATGCAGGGGTTACACCCCTACTCTTATTCGTAGGACATCCTGGGATTTTTAATGACCACAGGTCAGAACCTCGGTATAATGTCTCATCCGAAGGACGGTGCTTTTTGACAGTATAGTGTCCCTGTCACTATGCTGTGGCATTAGGACCCCGACAGACCACAGGGTGAGCACACCCTGCTAGCCTTACTAACACCTCTTCCAGCAGCAACCTATCTTTCCCAGCAGGTCTCCCATCCAGGTACTGACCAGGCTCAGCTCCAGTGGGAAACCAGTCTTGGGCTACAGGGTGATATGACTGCGACTATTGTTAGAGATTTATGGCAGGCCGAATCATCTTAAATAGTCCCCAGCGTTACTCGTCGTAATTGCATTTTTACTAGTAAGAATTAAATTAGAGAGCTCTATAATTCAATTTTTACTAGTAACAATTACAATTACAGAGCTCTACAATTCAATTTTTACTAGTAACAATTACAATAAGAGAGCTCTATAATTCAATTATTACTAGTCATATATCTCCATTGACTTCCATTCATTTTTAATTACAGAGCTCTCTAATGCATTTCTTACTAGTAAGAATTTTAATTATAGAGCTCTCTAATTTAATTTTAATTAGCAATAATTATGATTAGAGAGCTCTCTAAATGAATTTTTACTAGTAAGAATTCCAGTTACAGAGCTCTCTAATTCGATTCTTACTAGTAACAATTACAATTACAGAGCTCTCTATTCTAATTGTTACTATGGAGGAATTTCATGATATGTCTTTATGTTTTTGATCATTATTCACTATGTATTGCTCTTCATTTTAAACACATTTGTATGAGATTAAGAAAAGCACCCTGCACAGCTGTGTTTTTCATGTCTGGCAGTGTTTATGAAATCTGGGGACTTTTTCCGGCCCCAACCCTACAGTATGACCAAATCTGGGCATGTTCCGCCCCATTACTATGACTATAATCTACATTGAGCAAGGCCACAGTTTTGCCACAGATAAAGACAAGAGAAGGAGGTGAAGAAGGGGAAACAGGTACCTCAAGGGTCAATTCTAAGTCCAATTCTGTTTTCCTTATATATGCTACCCTTGGGGACTATTTTTAGGAAATTTGGGATTACCTATCACTGCTACGCTGATGACACGCAACTGTATGCTCTGTTAAACCCAGTGGACAAGTCATGTTCTACATTGGTTCAGTGCCTCACTGAAGTAAAAGCATGGATGGCTAAGAACCTTCTCCACTTGAACGAGTCCAAAGCCGAAGTGATTGTGTTTGGACCTTTAAGTTCCAATCCACTTATCTCTAGTCATCTAGGGTCTCTATCTCAAAACATCCATCCTCATGCAAAAAACATGGGTGTTGTTATTGACTCAGAGATGAACTTTGTGAAACAAGTTAATACAGTGGTGAAAACAAGCTTCTACTTTATTCGGTTGATAGCTAAGATAAAACCTATGCTATTCATGAGTAATTTGGAGAAGATTATCCTTGCTTTTATATCAACCAGGCTGGACTATTGCAATTCTTTGTATTCAGGACTGCCTCACTCAGTGGTACATAGACTACAGCTCGTGCAAAATGCAGTGTCAGATTATTGACTGGAGAGAAGAGGAGTGATAGAATAACCCCAATTTTAACTAAATTACAATGGTTACCGGTCATCCACATCCATTTAAAATTCTTAATGGCCTCTCACCAGTGTATTTGTCAGATATGATTACCCTCTATAAACCGGTAAGAAACCTATGATTGGCCGATAAATTACTGCTCCAGGTTCCTTCGTCCAGATTTAAGCGGGAAAGGGGACCGGGCCTTCTCAATAGTGGGGCCTCGTTTATGGAATAACCTTCCGTTAGCCATTCGATCTGTCCCATCTCTCTCTGCTTTGAAATCTGCTTTTACAAAGCATTTCCTTAGTGTTTCCCTTTATCCTGATTAAGTGGGCTCTGGCAAAGTACTGTGGCACTCTAAGCATGTTTAGGAGAGGTGTAACATCTGTATTGTTTTAATGTATTTTTGTATGTTTTTTGATGAATGGAGATTTGTGTTATGTGTTTTCTTTTTGGTATGTTTGTTTTTGTCCATTTTTTTGTATGATCATTTGGATGTAATGTACAGCACTTTGGGCTGCCCTTGTGGCAGCAGAAATGTGCTATATAAGAAATAAACCTAAACCTAATCCTTAACCCACCACAGAAACCAGCACAGGTTCATCAATGCCGTCAAAATTATTCATTTTTGTGTTTGTTTGTTGAACACAAAGTACAAAGTAGATCAGGGATACTAGGAGCCGACCGTATTCAGAGCGCCGCCATTACTGTTTACAATGCGTTGAATGGTGTGCTGTGATTGGTTGAGCGGATATATCGCATTCTGCAGAGAAGTGACACTGGCGAATTTTGCAGTTTGGAAAAAAGGGAGAAAACATGACAGAATAACATGGCGGATATCGCATTTTGCATAAAATTAAAAAGTGACTTTTCAATACCGACCTAATACAATACTGATTTTGGCGGGAACTTTTTTTTTTTTAATGGCATTTATCGCGTTTTGGAACCAAACTCTGCATATATCCTTCTCCTACTATAATTGTATTTTATTTTGGGAGGTCATTAAGCTACTGTAATTTTAAACAGAGTTGAGCACGTGTTCCTTATTTCATTATTTTTTCTCTGACTCTGTCTCTGTCCTTGTCTTTCAGAAGATGGTGAAATCTGCAGTTGTCGCTGTAGTAGCTGTTTTTTTACTGGAATTTTTATTTACAGTTATTAGAAATGTATGTACAATCTTGAATCTGCCCCAAAGTCATCTTTGTGTCTCTCCATTTTTTTAATTATCCTGCCGATATCTTCAAATGCCACTGCATATGATTCCATATTTAGTTTTAAATTAATGAATAAATAAAACAACAACACATACTCAAGCTCTTAGCAATTTGTTACGGCAGGATTATACTATGGGAAGGCAGCTAATGCGATTAAACAACATGTTGTGCATATAGGAATGACTCTTTACTACTTTGTTTTTGTCAGCTTTATGTAACACTGCCGTTGAACTGACACAGAGGGACCAAATTTTAAACCTGGAGTTGCTGTAAAGAAGAATTCAGCACTTGGACTTCTGTTCATGAATAGTATTTGACATTTAAAAAGTACTTATAGTATATTTATACAATATATAAATATATTGTACATAGTATATTGCAAAATGTAATACAGCATGCTTTGTTTATAATAATTTTTTTTAACAAAGTATTACATTTTATATCTCTAGTGCTAGTTTTTTCATCAAGAGTATACAGAAATATAATTTTAATAATTAATTTAATTATTAAATATAATACTTTGATAACATCTGATTCTTCATTTCAATATTTCAGTAATTGGGATGCAAATAAATGATAATGATACATGTATTAGTAAATTAATGTCATGCAAATACCTAACCAAGACCCTACGGGAATTTTATTTTGAAACGTATTCCACCGCAGGCAAGATTTGGTCAGGAAATAGCAAAGTGTTTTGTATCTAACGAATACAAGTTTTTACTAGTAAAAATTCAACTGTGGAGCTCTGTAATTATAATTCTTACTAGTAATGATTAGATTAGAGAGCTCTCTAATTCAGTTGTTATTCGGTTGTAATTCAGTACAACGAGTAACGCTGGGGACAATTTAAGACAATTCGGCCTGCCATAATATTTTCTCTAGTGAAAATGTAATTATTTATATCAGAAATTGGCTATTCACTAGTAACCACACAATTATTGTTATCAAAAATGATGTTTTTTACTAGTAAGAATTGCATTTATGATATCTGAAATAAGATTTTTAACATGTAAGAAATTAATTATTGATATCTGAAATTTAATTTGAATGGCAGTCTATTGTGATATTTAACTAGTAAAAATGCAATTACAGATATCAAGAATTACGTTTTTTACTAGTTGAAATAATATTTTTGATATCAAGAATACACATTTCTGCGAGTGATGACGTCACTGTTGATTTCAAGAATTCACATTTTTACTAGTGAAAATGTAATTACTGATATCAAAAAAAGCAATTGTTACTATTAGAAATTATATTCTTGATATCAAGAATTATAATTCTTACTAGTAAAAATTAAATTGTTGATATCGCAAATTAATATCCGGCGAATGATTAAAAGTCCAATCGGCTTGAAAGCGTTTTACATATTAATGCAAAACTGTACTAGTGAAAATCCAATTATAGATATCAAGAATAATAATTTTTACTAGTAAAAATGTAATTCTTGATATAAAAAATTCATATCCCGACAATGATTAAAAGCTAATTCGGCTTGCCATACGCGTCTTCACCCATAATGCCTAATACGTTTGGGGAACACCTGACAAGAGATTGAGACTTCCTTTATAGAGAAATGCTCCAGACCCTTCAGATTTCCAGCTCCATGTCGGTGCTTCTCCTCTTCAGTTCTATCCACTCATTTTCTATAAGGTTTAGATCTGGAAAGTGGCAATGATCTTGGGTTTCTCACTCTGTGACTCATTTTTGTTTTTATTTTGGTCTTTGTTTTCAGGTCATTTTCCTATTAAAAGATTCTACCTGGGCCCCTTTTATGACTTCTGGCAGGGACGAACCATTTTCAGTGAAATTAACGGACTTGAATGAATCATTCACAAATCAAATTTAGATTCCCCACGTCCTAAAATATACCTGGCATATTTTTTCGACCCCATACATTCCGTGTGCTATCCTAATGTAGGTTACTCCTGAGATCAGACACAGACAATTGTGTAATATATGTTTTATCTCGTTTCATATTCTCGTTTCATATTCTCGTTTCATATTAACAATGTGTATGAGTTTTCTTTCGTCGTTTCTTCCGAACAGCTTTTTATTCTTATGCGTTGCCATTTTTATGAGTGCTGAGCCTCACGAACAGCATTTAAGTCAGATCCGGAACTCGGGTGCCTTCCAAGCTTTTATTTTAAATGTTGAATTTATTTTTATACTCAATGTAGGCTAAGTTGAGTAGGATGTAGGCTACACCTCCGCGCGCAAAGCTGATTTTGTGTCTTTCTCCTTTATCATGCATGGAGTTTATACATACAATATACATACAATATATTTTGTAACATTTACGTATAAAATTTAGGTTACTATTAAATAACTATTAAAGTAATAATTACATCAGGTAAATTTCAACTTTTTACACGGACTTACCATTATAAATGTTGACACACCAAGTACTAGCAGCACTGGAAAAACACCCTGCGCTCTGAACCTGCCAACTGATAATACAGAGTGAGAAACATATGCTTAAAGCGAGAAACAATTTAGAAAACATTATTACATTAAAACAACACAATAGTAAACTTTAACATTTTAAAAATATATTTAAAATACGATTTACCCGAAAGATATATTGTGGCCGGAATCAACATGGTTAACTTCGTGTCCTTCCTGTTGTATTAGTCATAGGTTACTAACACGTATCAAATTGATCATAATGGATAAGGCGTTTCCAGAATACCAAACCTGCTATGGTTATTTTGGGGTTTTAGTAACGTTCGTAGCATACACATTGAAAAATAATTTTCTGTAACACAAATGTGGTATGAGCACTTTTTGTTGACATTGCGCCAAGCCAATTTTTTATTCGTAATGTAACCGAGCCAAGATTACGCCACCGGCCGTCAATCGTCCACGGACATATAAATTAGATACTCTTAATAGGACACAGGTTCGACAGCTTGGTGGTGGAAATGACAACAGAGGCGTGACTTAATCGTTTTAATTACCAACCTTATAACAATGACAATTACGATCAGTATGAAAAATGTCTTTAATTTAGAGACACTTGGTTAAAAGACACTTCAGGGGGAACTTTATAATAAAAGCATTTAAAACTCGTACAGATCAAGCGTAGTTAAATGACACGTAAACCCCGGGAGGAACCAGACCTGGAAGGAAGAGAAATGAAAACGCAGATCAATAGGTCTCACACCAGTATGTGCGCACACAACACTACAAAATACATCAGTGCAGTCAATCATTCACTTCACACTAACCACGCTACAAATAACCCATGCAATGAAGACCACCTCACGCCACCACACAATGATAGGATGAGACCCACAGATCCCCGCAGACAAACAGACTTCCTCAGGCTGGTCCCTGCAATGAGATCAAACCAGGCTCTCAGTAATTCGCAGCGTGAAAGTTGGTATGAAAATGGTGGTTGGCATATACTTAACTCCCAAAGTTAAATAAACAAAATAAAACTAATGCAAAGCAAACACAATCATAAACAAAAAACAACCATAGGCAAAAGAGCAAACGCTCAAACTCAGGGTTCTGTTCTTCACTACTTCCCTGCTTAACGCGGCGCATGTGTTCCCAGACTTAAAATAAGAAAACATGGTTACTTTACTGCAGTTCACACCTCTCACACACACCTGTAATAATCCGTATCGATCTAACCCTTCGGCGTGATACTCCTCACCGTTGTAAAGCAACGCAAACCTATGGCTCCAACATCAACTCCGTTGGCCGCTTGTATGCTCATCACTGAAAAAAACAATTTGTAGGATTTACTTAATTTTTATCGCAAGTTTTTGCATTCACTTTTGTAAAGTAACTTTTACTCCTGAAATTAAATAAAAACTACTCAGTTTTTTAGTAAATTTAATTTGATATTATGAATAAATCTTGCTTATTTTTTTTACCTGTATGAAATAAGAAAGTCATGTAAATCTAATTAGATTATTCTACACAAAATCGATTTAAGAATAATAAGTAAATACAATGTTATTTTTGTGTAGGTCTGATTTTTTTTTTTTTTTTGTAAACATTTTTGCTCACATGTATTGTATTTATATTAAAGTAAAACAATTTCCTTATTTTATTACATTAAATTAAAATCATATAAATATACTACCATTGTTGCGGATAACAAAAACAATAATTGGACTCAACTGTATCAAAAAATATTTATTAAACACTTAATAAAACATTGAATCATTAAGTTAGTTTTAAATTTAACAATAGAATGCAAAACCATATAAAAACAATTACAAACAAACAACATCAAGAATGGTGGCTATTATAGCAAAATTATGTAACCAATTAAATCAATCTTAACACAGTATTACAAGCATCAACATTGGTGGTTATTATAGCAAAATCACGTAACCCTTAAAAGCAATCCCAAAACAGTAACAGTGTGTTTGTGTGTGTATTTGTGCTCTGTGCATGTGGGGTTGTGTTTTATGCATGTGCGTGCACAGTAAAAAATTACCGTAAAAATACGGCCAATTTCAACGGCAAAATACTGTTATTTTAAAAAACGGTTTAATAATGTAAATTTACAGCCATTGATCTGTAAATTAATTACTCGCTAGTAAAATTAGAGCATTCAACCGTAAATCTGTTTACGGCATTCGACCGTAAACAGCTGAATAGCAAACAAGGGCAATCATGGTTCATTTTAAACTTTATTTAATGTGGATTTACATTTAAACTGAATTATTAAAAATATTACTGTGATAATTAACACAATCCTTTATTATAAAGTAAAAGAAGTTTGCACAGTAAGAAAATATACAAGTTATACTATTTAACTTTGCCCTCAGTCAAAACAATTTCCCCAGGGACAAATAATTTATTATATTTCGTAGACAAAAAATTTACCGTTAGATATACCCAAAATGAATTAATATCCACCATTTAAAGGGATTTTTCAGAGGTGAAACAAAATAACCTCATGTTTTACTCACCCTCAAAGCATTCTAGGTGTATTTTCAGATGAATACAGTCTGTGTTATAGAATTTATAAAGCTTTGAAGAAAAAGGCTAAATGGTATTATAACTCAGAATGTCTTCATCAGAAAAAAGAAGGTCATATACACCTAGGATGCCTTGAAGCTGAGTAAAACGTGTAATTTTGTTTTGCCTCTGAAATATCCACAGCCAGCTGCGGTGATTTTCAGAATGACTTGCCGAGGTGAGGCTGCGTTGGGCGGGGTGCATGAGCACACAGCGTCGGGTGATTAACCGGAGGTCACGTGTACGAAAACGTTGGAGCAATTTTTTTAACAGATGTTATCTTTATTAAACGACCGCAGATTTGAACTTTATACACATACATTTTCGCCTAAACAACTCTTAAAATTACATTTTGTGCCACAACAACAGTAATATTTTGAAGCTCTTGGCTCGATGACAACAGTAACGTTACTTGCGCAACTAACGTTAGCTAATTTACGTATGACGTTTCACAAGTCAACGAGAGCACGAGTACAGCAAACGGCCCTATCTTCCAAGACACTGTTAAAGGTAAGTGTTTTTATTTGTTATTATTTTATTATGTTGTGCTTCTAAAAATATTTTTTTAATGATATATTTTTTTGACTGAGCTGCATGGCGCGAATGTCCTGTTTCAGACTAACCAGAGAGTTCTCAACTGTGCCACCACTGACGAGCATCAAGCATGAGTAGAAGCGCTGCGGAAGGGGAAAACGGGTGGATAAATCCAATCAGCGACACACCTCGACTAGAAGTGTCGTGGCGAAAAGTCGGTCAGCCAATGTTGAAAGAATTCACGAAGACCAGAGAGCCAGGTTTCCAGAGGTTTCAATCTTTATTTGCTCGAGCAAGCAAAGTGAGACACACAGAGTTCATCTGTAGATGCCTCCCGAATACATGTCTGACTCCATCTTTTATACACTGTTCTCAAGTTGTTATCACAGTTCAAACCAATCAGGTTTTACCTGACCTCATCTTCTACCAACCAGTTTTTACATGACATCACTTATTTTTATTAGTCCATCCCCTTATGCCTCGTTACAGTTATATTTCATCCTGCACTTGCTACAGTTATATTTCCGGCCTACCATATTAAGATCTCCGGCCTACCATATTAAGATCTAATTGTAGGGAGCGCTTTCAATAACACAAACGTATATCATGTGCTCTTTATCTTGACACCTTTCCGGGGGCTTTCGGACGTCTCAATAACACATACGTATATCATGTGCAATAACACATACGTATATCATGTGAAATAACACATACGTATATCATGTGCTCTTTATCTTGACACCTTTCCGGGGGCTTTCGGACGTCTCAATAACACATACGTATATCATGTGTAATAACACATATGTATATCATGTGCAATAACACATACGTATATCAAGTGCTTTTTATCTTGACACCTTTCCGGGGGCTTTCGGACGATACATGATTTAACCTTGGTTTTATTAAAAATGAACTCATGGTTTAGTGTGATAATGATAAACAACCCAGCGTTCTTAATTACACTTCTCTACAAAAGTGTGTGTGGTGTACGTGCAGTTCTTGTCGTAATTTGAGAAGATATTTGGTGTGTACNGCAGTTTGCTTCATTAAATTGGCGCCAACCGTGTGCAGTATAACGTCGATATAACAGAGCATCATTTACTTAACTTCAATGAAAGTTAAAAATACAGTTTTGTGTGTGTGAGCGAAAACGGTAGACATTACATGTGTGGTATGTTTTTGTAAGTTAGCAAGACCAAGAACACTTGGTAAATTGGCGCCAACGGCGTGTTCAAGTGACTGTTACCCGAGGTAACGTTAAATCCCTCCAGATATAAATTAATGAAATTCAGACTTGTGCTCTTTTGTGGTGTTAAAGCCAGGGAATGTTTTCTTGCAAGGTTTGTGGACACACATGTAGTACTATACCTGCATTTGTGAGACATATGCGCATTCACATGCATGTTTCCCATGTCAGGTTTAATTGTGCTTTGCCTGCTTGCAATAAGAGTTTCAAAAAGTTTTCAGCTTTTAAAACTCACTGTTATCGCCACAAAGAGGGAAAATCTAAGCACAGATCTGTGTCAGTGACCTTATTTGATCTAACATGTAATGTTGATTTGTGTCAAGTCAGGTGTGAAACTCTGAAGGACTTTTATAAGCATCTTAAAACACACATTAGAGAGGGGAGGAATATTTCTTGTCCGTTTCAGCAATGTGGCAAAACTTTTTCAGTTGTGACCACTTTTACAGCACATTTGTCTAGGAAACACCGTGATTGTTCCGAGTTAAACCTGGTTGATTCAGTTGTATTTCCTCATGAAATGTACGGGTGCCCCAAACAGCTCTGTGAAATGCCCCAGGTTTGCAGTGCTCATTATGATGTGGAACAAGACACCTTTGCTGAAAGTGTGGATGAGGATCTGTTTTTAAGACATCTTGCTCTATTTTATCTCAAATTGCAATCAAAATGTCTGCTTCCATCCTCTACCGTTCAGATAATTGTTGATCACTTTCAGGAAATTCAGGAAATGAGTCAGTCACACCTTCTTTTTAAATTGAGAGAAAAGTTGACTGCATTGAAGCTTGCAGAAGCAGACATAAATACTATTATAGAAATTTTGCAAAGTGAAAATCTTTTTCAGACATGCAATTCACAAACGCTTAAAACTGATCAGAGAAGAAAGACATTTTTCAAAAACACCTTCAACTTTGTAGCACCAGTTCCAATTTGTCTTGGGACAAATGATGCAGGCAAAGAGTGTTTTGCTCAATATGTTCCGATTAAAGAAACAATTGGCTCTCTATTACAAATAGACACAGTTAGAGAACATCGCAAACATGTGTGTTCTGGTGTCCATTCACAAGAAGTTCTTCAAGATGTATGGGATGGCAGCAATTTAACAGGAAATAAATTGCTCAAAACTGACGCATCATCCTTTAGCTTAATCCTTTATCAGGATGCTTTGGAAGTAGCCAATCCTCTAGGATCTGGAAGGAAAAAGCATAAATTACTTTGTGTATATGCAACTCTTGCAGACATTCCTCCACATCATAGATCACGCATTGACCAGATGCAACTTGTTTTGCTTTGCAGGGAGCAGGACTACAGGTTTTTTGGTCAAGAGAAAGTCTTTAGCCATCTCATCAAAGATCTTAAAGACATTGAGGTAAGTGGCATTATTTTGCCTGATGGAGCAGTATGCCGGGGAACTTTATCAGCGATTTGTGGGGATAATCTAGGTTCCCATAACATTGGTGGATTTGTGGAAAATTTCTCAAAAAGTCTGAATTTTTGCAGATACTGCAATATTGATAGGGAGACATTTAAAAAAGATCCATTATCCACAGGAAGTAAACGCACTGTACAGTCCTATAGGGATATTGTTCAAAGTCAGACAAGCAATGTTACATCCAGTTCAACTGGAGGTGTCAAATTTGACTCTGTGTTCAATTGCCTCAGTTATTTTCATGTATGTCAGCCTGGGCTACCCCCCTGTCTTGGCCATGATATTTTTGAAGGTGTTGCATCATATGATTTAGCTTTGTATATTAATCATTTTGTCACAACGGAGAAGCTGTTTACTTACCAGGATTTAAATCGGCGAATAAATAATTTTTCATATTTGGGTAATGATGCTAACAACAAACCCAGTGATGTTGTTCCAGGAAGTGACAAACTTTCTGGTCATGCAGTACAAAACTGGTGTTTTCTTAAGATGTTGCCAGGTTTGATTGGAGACAAAATTGAAAACCCATCTGAAAATGAGACATGGCAGCTGGTTTTGCAGCTACGAGAAATGGTGGAACTTATATGTGCACCTGCTGTTTCAGC
The DNA here is from genome assembly GCF_024868665.1 of Triplophysa rosa. Classification (NCBI taxonomy): domain Eukaryota; kingdom Metazoa; phylum Chordata; class Actinopteri; order Cypriniformes; family Nemacheilidae; genus Triplophysa; species Triplophysa rosa. The sequence goes on from NW_026634115.1 coordinate 173,641, forward strand.
TGGTCAGATAGCTTACCTACAAGTTCTAATTGATGAGTATTTGCATACCCGATGGAAATCTTTTCCCAGTCACCCACTCAAACCAAAACACCATTTTATCAGTCACTATCCTGAATTGATTTTTCATTTTGGCCCTCTAATTCGTTTGTGGACACTGCGCTTTGAGAGCAAACATACATATTTCAAACAGTGTGCTCGAAAATCGCATAACTTCAAGAACCTATGTGGAACACTCGCTGAGAAACATCAGCTTCTTCAGGCATATCTTTATGCTGGCAGCTACTTTCCACAAGACATTGAAGTAGAGAAAAGCACAGAGTTTTATCCTGGTGATTACAGTGAAGACATCAGGCGCTCAGTTTCAGTTATGAACTTTGAGCCTACAAACACTGATGTAGCCAATGATGTTACAGTGAGAGGCACAAAATACAAAAAAAACATGTTTGTATTGATCAGGGATCTTGATGATGGGCTTGTTGTTGGAAAAATCAAGCTAATTCTCATACATCGGGGTGTCTCTATGCACTTTGTAACTCAGGAGCATCAAGCTCTTTTCCTTCCGAACATGGGAGTTTACAGTATTACACCAGCAGAGAGAATGTCTTGTATGGATTTTAGGAATATGTTGGATTACTGCCCATTGCCTGAGTACAGTGTGTGTGGCATCCCTGCACTAATTCTTCACCACTCTTTTCTATTTTCTGTAGAACAATGAATACATGGCTTGAAGAAGTTAAAGATATAATTCTTAGAGCATTGCCCACTATGTCATCAGACATTCTGGAACAGATCATTTCCAACCTTCAAAGCTGTGGACTACAATGCAAAGATGATCTCAAATACGTTCAGCAAGAAGACCTTAACAATATGTTACCTGTAATTCAAGTCAGAAAGCTTCTTCAAATGTTTAAATCAGGTATGAAACGAAGACATTTTATTCCTTGTCTTATGTACCGTATGTACCTTAGTTATGTAAAACATTTACTTCTAACAAAATCAATTCATACATTTTTTTTGTCCATAGTTTAAGTCTCTAGTGTTTTCATGGAATTTGTTCTTTATGTGTGCTTTTTTGTAAGACTGTCAGAATATTTTATGACAAAATTGTGATTTGTAATATGGTAAAGGGGAAATATATAAGATCTTAATTCTTTTGAACTGTATATCAGTGTGTGCTTTGATACTTTGTATCATTTCAGAAACGGAGATGGTTATTCTGGATTTAGAAGTGGTGCCTGATCCATCAGCATGTTCCTCATCAGTTACTCTGGATTTAGAAGCGGTGCCTGGTCCATCAGCATGTTCCTCGTCATCTTCTCNTCCATCAGCATGTTCCTCATCAGTTACTCTGGATTTAGAAGCGGTGCCTGGTCCATCAGCATGTTCCTCGTCATCTTCTCTTTCAAGTGCAACCTGTGGCCTATCTCACCTTACATCCCACTCAGAGACGGCCAGGCCAAACCTGAACTCTACACATATGTCTGGCATTTCCAAGATGTGGCCTGAAACATTTCAAGTCCCTTGGGACAAGATGCCTCCTGAAATCCGTTCAGCAATCTCTACAGGAAAAAGGCCTAAACCTGCTGAAAGGCGGCAAATGGTACGAATTCTGGTTGATGAGATGCGCAGGTTCGAACTTTGCCCTACAAGACCTCAATGTTTTACAGTCTGCCAAAAGATTGTAAGAGAGTATCCCAACAGTTTTGGAGACAAATTTACAAGTGGCTTGTTAATAGGAGGGGGATATACATCACTCCTCCTACAAGTGAAGGCACGAGTTGAAAATGTGAACCGTGAGAGCAGCTTTGTATGCCATAGAGCAAAGCCAAACACTGGATGCAAGAGAGGGCCAGCTGACATCTATGGCTGTGTGAGATTTGAACCACAGCTTCCATCTGAAGAGACATCGGACACAATAGAGACTAAACGTAAGCAACTACTGGACATTTATAGCCGTGAGGGGAATGCTGGTGTAGAGAAAAAAGAAGTAAGAAAACTAATGGAGACTTCATTCTGTCTTTTGCGTCAGCAATTAAATTCCACACCAGCACCTTCAGTTGAAGAGATTAGGAGCCTGTGGCCTTACCTCTTCCACCAGATGTCTATCTGTGCCCACTTTAAGTTGCTCACTGACATTGATGCTGTGAATGCATTCGAAATGTCCATTAAAGAATGAGGAAAGGCCATCATTGAGTATTTTAGGAACGGATCAAAGAATGAAAAGATGAAGAATGTTCTGTCCCAGGCTGATAACACAGAGATGGCCCACCTGCTTATCAATCTTCTGATGTCCCATTTTCAGGAACATGAAGATGGACTTGTGTTGCATGCAGACGTGAGTATTTCATTTTCTTTCCACTCTAGTAATTTATGCAAGTTGATGTATTGAAGTAATTTATGATGTTTTTCCATGTATTGTGTTTTCTCTACAGGTTGCTGCATCTTCATCTGATGTTGAGAAGACACTCAATCTGCCTGCCAGTCCTCGGCTGATTTTGCTCGGTTAGTGTCTCATTAGGATGTGACAAAGTAGAAACAACAAATTGGTGAGATGCAATAAAACTTTAGAAGCATTTCTTTGGTAACCA
>NW_026634115.1:181906-185006 GCF_024868665.1 Triplophysa rosa
GTCGGAGCTGATCCCCCTCTCTCCACTGGTTCTGGATGACGACCGCTCAAGTCCTCCTCGGCATCCCCAACGCGGAAGTTTGAGCCCATCACTTGGAGGACCTGGTTAATGAAGTCCTCCAGCGAGGAATCTTCCGCGAAGAGGATCACGAGAAGGGCGAGCAGATCATCATCCAGACCAGTCAGAAATATATTATTCAAAAAAGGATCGCTCCAACTCACCCGATAGCTCAACTCCACAAATTCCTCCGCGTACCTTTCAAGAGATCGTCCAGCCTGTTGCATCTCCCGTATTGCCATGTCTGCCTTGAGGACATCGGCTAGTCCTGGTGGAAGTGTTGGCATCTTGAATTTCTTTAGGTCCAGTATTCTGTCACGGTTTGCGCAGGGAACAGACCAAACGAGCAGGTAATCAGAAAGATTTCTTTAATCCAAAACGAACACAGGGGAAGCACAACACCAAAACATACAATACTGGACACTGAAACAACCAAAGAAGAGAACTTATATAACACAGATAATGAGACATAAACAGGTGACGTGGATAAACTAATAATGTTCAATGATGGGGATCAGGTGAGATGGTGAAAAGGATTATGGGAAGTGTAGTCCAGTTGTAAGTGAGGGCAGACGGTGGATTGTGACATGTATATTGTGCTTTGTGCATGTGAAGTTGTGTTTTATGCATGTGGTAGTGTATGAGCGTGTCTGTTTTCTGTGTGTTTTCACTTTTTCTCGTTTAAACTTGTGTAACTTTAATGTTTTGCTTATAGTCAATATGTTTCATGTACAGCTGCTTTGTAACAATGGAAATTGTAAAAAGCGACATATAAATAATGTTGACTTGACATGGTTTTGCAGTAATAACCACCAATGAAATCAATCCCAACACATATTTGCTTCATAGTATTATACTACATTAAAATTAGCTTTCCCAGTATTATTTTTCAACTGTTGATGAGCTACATCAAAGTACATGTTTTGCAACGCCACATCATGCAGAAAGAAATGGAAGGTCACAAGTAGATTCCTGGGGCCTCATTTATCAACAGTGCGTACCCTCAGATGTGTGCGTAGTGAGTGCGTAAGAACAGTTTCACGCAAAGTGTGGGATTTACCCATTTGTACCTATACATAGAAATGTGCGTAAATATACGCACACCTCTGAACATGCTTACGCAGAGAATCTAGTGGTAGAATAGCGACACTACAAATAACAAAAGTGTCACACAGTACGCATTAAGCGATCCACATCCACATATCCTGTGTTTCATTTAATTAGTAAACACTCAATTACTCATTTGTTTGGTTTTAATCAGACAAACTGCCTAATTGGTTTCAAACTCAATGAAAGACAGCTGTTGAAAAAGTTTGTTTCAGTGCAATGGCTTATCTTGCGTTATTGGAAGACATTGCAAATGTGCTCCGCAGGGAATGCGCTGTAAAAATGCGCTGTAAAAACATTATGTGCTCAATTAGTTATGTTAACACATGTTTTTCCTTTGACTTAAGTCATTAAAATAATTTAACGAATTTCAACTTAATTTTCTAATTTGTAATAAATCCAACTATATATTTTATGTCAGTTTAACATAATTTAGATTCAAGTGACCTGGGGCCTCATTTATCAACCGTGCGTACGCACAGATATGTGCGTAGTGAGTGCGTAAGAACAAATTCACGCAAAGTGTGGGATTTACCAACTAGTACTTATACATAGCCAGCCAACATTTTTTGTGGGGCCAATGTAGGCCCCATATGGGCTTGAGGCATGGGCCCCAAGTGGGTTTGTCCACGGGTTCCATGTCGGCCCTATGTGAATTAGCCCATATGAATCCTACCTCACACTCAACCGTGATGCTAGATATAGCGGAAGTGAAACATACTGAGGAATCGACGTCATTACTTGTGTTTAACCAATAAGGCGAGGTTAGGGCGAGACGACACATAGACCCGCCCTTAATATTACCCCAACCACTAACCAATGAGACGCGTAGGGAGCGGAGCTCCGCGTGGAGCTCCGCCCCCATATGTAGCACCGCCCCGTACTGCATCCTGCAGCCAGGACCTCCTCGATTTGCAGCCGACGGGTTGATAGATTTTCCCGACCACTGTATAACAATTTCTGTAAGTATGGAGGTGATCTAAAGCACAAATCTCAGGACATGACAAAATTTCTCCAGGATTTAAAACCCACTCGGACCCCAGGGGGGTTAAATGATTGATCTGCACATAGATGCAGCATCTTTGCCTTCATTATGCAGACTACACATAACAGATTGTTCATAAGAGTATATAGTATATACTGTACTTGTCAACTAATAAATCTGTTATTGTGAGGTGATGCATTTTTGAATTGTTTGACATTAAATTGATAGCATGTAGAGTACTCATTTGTGCTGTAAACTATGTGATGCTGGACATATCAAATAACTGTATTTGTGTTCTTCTGTTACAGGTGTGGACTGAAACCACTGGAGCACGAGACAGGGGTGGAAAAAGAGCCCTTAACGCAGTCTGGCACAAAACATCAGACTGTCAGCAGTTTAAGCGTTCAAAATATTTTTTGTTCAGTTGAGTTTAAAGTACCCTTTCTAATCTGAAATCTATCAAACTATTTTTAATGAATTTAACATTTAAGACTGTTTTTAAGGTTGAGTTAAATATTCTGTGTTAAGGATCAGAAAATTATAATAAATTTGATATTGAACATCCATGTGTTTTTCATTTTCAGAATGCACCTATTATGTTTATGATGTACAGGCAAATATAAAGTAGTAGATTATTCATTTTGAAGACTAACATCTAAGAAAGCAACATCCAAATGCTGCAGTTATCATTTAATCAGTAAAAATTGCATTGTATTTGGTAGAGCATAAGAATGGAAAAGGTCAATTACAATTTAGCAATAACAAAAATTGTACTGTCCAGGTAGGAAACCTCAAAAAACATAATCTAGAACCACTCAAGTATACACTATGCAGGGCTCCTCCATTAAACATACCTTGGTTTAATCCACGTGAGTTTTATAAAGTGGGACCAGTATGGGGTTTATGCATGTTGTCCACTTGGGTCCCACATGGGCCCCACTCAGATTCTAC
>NW_026634116.1:0-72500 GCF_024868665.1 Triplophysa rosa
AAAATTTCATTAACACACAAGTAACATTTTCTTGTAGTCTTGCAAGTGAGAAAAAAACAGACTAGAAGCTTTTCTATGACTGAAAGTATTTTAATGGTGGCTTCAATTCACACCTGATCCATTTACTTCATTTACAAGTATTTGGCGGTTGTATTAATGACATGTAAAAGCCTAAACCTTAAGTATGATGACCCAATGTTTTATGTATTTCCAAGAAAAAAACATAGTCTTGTATTCAGAACAATATGGTCGTTTCAAAGCTGAATCAAAAATGTATGAGAATTAAAAGTCAAAGCTCAAAAACAGACAATTAACCGTCATAATCACAATGATTTATTAGACAATTAATCGCCAATCAAATTTCATAATTGTGACAGCCCTAATTATGATGATTAATTGTCTGTTTTAGAGCTTTGAGTTTTAATTCTTATACATTTTTTATTCAGCTTTGAAACAACCATATTGTTCTGAATATAAAGATGTTCTTTTTCTTGGAAATACATAAGAAAACATTGGGTCATCATACTTAAGGTTTAGGCTTTTACCTGTCAATAATACAACCACCAAATACTTGTAAATGAAGTAAATTGATCAGGTGTGAATTGAAGCCACCATTAAAATACTATCAGTCATAGAAAAGCTTCTAGTCTGTTTTTTTCNCCAAATACTTGTAAATGAAGTAAATTGATCAGGTGTGAATTGAAGCCACCATTAAAATACTATCAGTCATAGAAAAGCTTCTAGTCTGTTTTTTTCTCACTTGCAAGACTACAAGAAAAAATTACTTGTGTGTTAATGAAATTTTGGTAGACTGGTTTTCACACTTAGATTTGCTTAAATAATACTAAATTGTACTGCAGGTAATTTGTATATGTTTTAGTTTTAAGTGATTGTGTTGTGGTGGTACATTTAACAAGTATTACCATGCTTTAGTAACAATATATACAATAAAATATGCAGATGCAGTACAGCTCCCCCTAGTGTCTTCTATAGAGATGTGCAATAATTGTGATGATCTGAAACCATCGCGATGAGGTCAAACAATCGCTATGAGACGATTATTTAATAATCGTGACAGCCCTAATTCCAAGACTATTACACATTTATTGATGTTCTGTTGGGCTTATTGTAAATGTATCATTCATTTTCCATATAATGTACATTTATATTGACCTAGCAAATGTAATGGTTATTGAAGAAAATAGGAATGCAAATATTCTGCTTAAAAAGTCTGTGCTTATAATGACAAAGTAATAAATGACTGAATGTGATCGGCGTTAACCAACCCTTTTCTTTTTAAAATTCACTTAATCGTAAACTGATTTTTTAGGATTCTAATCTCATGTTGTTGTAGATCATTGAAGATCCTGTCTAATTCTTTATCTGCTTGTATTTGTAGAAGTCCTAAATGCTAACATGTGTGTTTTGTTTTGGCAGGGGAAGGGGGTCGAGGCTGGTCCTGACCAGGTAGTATGAAGACTGACTTGTTGTATGGGGTTACACCGGACTCTACAGTGTTTATAAGGTTAAAGTCGACTCAATGGTCCAATGATATTCCAGCCTTTATTGAAGCATATCTCCTATATACTGCCACTTCTGACGAAGCAGAAAAACTCAACATCTTGGACTTGCAGTTTTCACACAAGGAGCGTATGCGTCCATGCCCACATTTTGGAAATTGAAGTTCAGATTCTCAAGAGTCCAATAACATCAAATGTGTTGCACTTTTATTTGACTTTTTTTTGTTTTGTTTTTCTCTCCTGGGTTTGAAGTGGCTCGGAGGAGCGTGATGATGCTGATGTATAGTTTTGTTGTTGGAATATCCATGTTAACCTTAAACGTTTGGCTAGAGACCTTCTGCAGGTTTTGGTGTAACCACCTGACGTGGGTGAGTCAGGCATTCCAGAAGCGCGGTTCTTTGAGAACTTGTCTTTTAAGGGTCGGTTAACTACCTCAACTAGAGAGGATTCAACTACCCTGCCTGTACTGTAAATAGAGACGCTTAAAGCTTAGGAGCAGGGCTTGTTTCTTATGAAATATGCACGAGGGCAGCGGCACTTCATGTAATATAGTCGATCCTCTGCTGCTCCGCCATTGCAGTCAACAGTCAAACTGGACATGCAAGTGAATCTCATGTGATGAGCCGAAACAAACCCTGCTCTTATTCAACTCTTTTTAACTGAATTAGCCGCCAGAGACGCTTCTTCAGATTCTGTAGTTACTGGGTGTATGATAGTTTGGAATAAAATGTTACTTTTCTATTGGCTTAACATCACAAACGCAGCCGCTGCGTATCTCGAGCCTCGCAGTGTCCGTTTTTCTATGGAACCGGTTCCACTTTCTGAAGAACAATACAGAATTATGTTGGTTTTTTATTCAATCATGAATATCGACACACTCTCGTTGGCCGACAGGTGAACTTTGTGTAGAAAAAGGGACACTGCGGCCTGGGTTTATATTTCATATATATAGGCAGCAGGTGAGCGATCCATTGACCCGGTTTTGTACACAGTTAACTCCCTCTCAATGAAGCCGTAACATTGCAACCTTTTGAAAAGATGTGAGCAGTTTTAATCTATTGTTGGTGGCCAACAATGTTTTTGCATTCCAGCAAATAAATTGTTTTATACTGTAAAATGAGGTGAGTGTAACTTATTTTTGTAATAAAGGTTTTGAATTCTATCTTAAGTGTTTGTACGGTCTTAATCTCGTCCGCTCAGAGTTTCATTTCATTTACACACACTTGCAGATGGATGTATATACACAGATGTCCTGTGGTGTAAGAGTGGTACAGTAGTTTTAGTTAGACCGTTATCAGGTGTTATAAAGGTCTACATGAAACAAGATCATGGAAGGGGTCACAGCTGGATGTGCTTTGCGACATCAGCTCTTGTCATTGTTATTGATTTTTGAGTTTGTTAGAAATGTTGAATGGCCTTGTCAAAGCCCCACTCTGTGTAATATAAATATTACACTTGCAAAGTAAAGAGTAAGGCTTATTTGAAATAACTTCTTGCTCTATAAGAAATGTGATTGTCGGCTGCGGTAACAGACAAGACCGAAACAAAGTGCTCAAGTTTATATTCAATAAATAAACAAGAAATGTAACAAATTACAAATATTTAACAAAAAAAGAATTGACCAAATAACAAAGTTTAACAAATAATTAATTGAAGAAATAATTTAAAGATTAGTTAAACAAATACTTTAACAACAATAATTGAATGAATCGTTTAAGAAAATAAAAGGATTAATTAAACAAATAACAAATATAACAATTAATTTAACAAATAATTGAATCTTTTAATATATTTTTGTAACTGAATTGTGAATAACTGAATCATTAAATCACACCAATATCTGCATTTATGAATTTGTGAACTGTTCCATGACTTATTTTTAAAGGAGTAATATGACACGGCTAAAAAGAATATTATGGTTTGTTTTAGATGTAATGTAATGTGTCTACAGGATTTAAGGTTAAAAAAAATAAAATAAACAAAAAACAAAAAAAATTATAACTCCTCTTTGCTCCACCTCTCTGAAACACACAGATTTTTAACAAAGCTCATGGCTCTGAAAAGCGAGGTGTGCTGTGATTGGCCAGTTCACCAGTGCGTAGTGATTGGTCGAATACTGCAAGCGTGTGAGGGAAATGTGACGCCTCTTACCATATTTGGAACATCAGGTTCCTCTTCAATTGTACTGACAGGTACACCACCTTACTTGAGTATACATTTGGGCGGTCTTAGTCAAATCAGACCACCAACTGAAGTAGATTTGTGGGGGTGTGGATACACGAGGAGTTTCAGGCAGGTCTGGGTGAGCATTCGCTTTTACATAGAATGACTCTTTTGTTCCAACACTTTCATTTCTGCAATAATACGTGTCTAATACATGCATGAGCAACTTATAACACACCAAAGACACAGAAAAACACCTGTTCGCACCATATGACCCCTATAAAATCCACACACCACAGCCAAACTAGTTTCAAACGGGAATTTCCAAATAATGCCTTATTGTCAAATGAATTTCCGTACTCCAGTTTCTAAATTGTATATAGAGTTCAGATGCAAAACCATCTAATCCTCTGTCAAAAATGAGATTATAATGTTGAGTGAATGCTCTCCACACGTTATACGTTACTCAAATACTTTTGCTTCAAAACCCAGTAAATATCACACCCTGACCCGTCTGAAATATCTGTTATTGCTGGAAGTCAATGGAGGACCCTGATAAAATGCTTCTTTAAACAAAAAGTCCTCTGATGGATTTAGAGGGTTTTGCATCTGAACTGTGGTGTCCAAAACCATATTGGAATAGTGCAATAATGAACAAACACCAATGTACACTCAGAAATCACCCATCCACTGTGAGGCTGGTGCTGAATAAGTTCCCACATGTCGACAGATGATGGCGCTCTCAGCTTTCTTAAGACTGTATCAACAGTAACCATAGAACGTCTGCAGCAGATGTCACCTTTCCATCTGTTCAGGAAAATTCAACTATTAAGAGTTGAATTATAAGGTGTGAGATATTACAAGGGAAGCATCAACAAACATCTTTGACAGCGGGTTAAGGGGTGTGGGTAACGCTTTAGATTATGGCCGCAATGTAACACATAATTAAACAGAATTTACAGTATAAATAATGGTAACGATAATGTACCTCTACAGTACATATCTGTAGGTAAAGGGGAGAAATATGCAAAAATTGGGGAATAAATAGTCAAAAAATTTTAAAAAGATATTTATAATGCAAGTACATTAAAACTAATGGGTAACTATTTTAATATTTACTATTACAAGGGGGTAAAAAGTATCACTTTAGTTTACAGCCCGCAGATGTTATATTTACCCTGTAACTACATAGAACAAGGAGGGAGTATTTACAGATTAATTACAGAGAAAAATGTTGCAATAGTTTTTATTTTACTTGCCCTAAACAGATGACCAAACTAAATTAGCTGCACGATATAATTATATGCATGCACTGAGAAACTAAAGCACGTGCGCACCCATTGCCAACAAAACAGACATAGGACTCAGTTTGACTTACCGCGTGTGGTTCATGTCCGGCATCTTTTAGCGCTGGGATGGCTCCATATATCAGTTTCAAACCATCTCCAAATCCAGAGTTATATCCACCGTTTATATAACATTCATCACTGAAATGCTGTGAACAATCAATCACTCACCTCTCACTATGGCAAGAGTAACGAGCTGTAGCTGCAGGCCACAGTGCAGCCAATCTTCATGTAAGCGGACCCGCTTACATTCACTCGTCGGTTGAAGCGTGGACGGGCTATTTCTTTTGCCTTGCCATGGCCGTGCTTTTCCGGGAGAAATGCCCAATAAGGGACTAAGAAAAGTTGGTACGAAATGGATTTTCATGTTCGAAAAAAACTTTCTGAAACCTATACGAACGCTTGGGGAGTGTATCGAGCACAGAAATACTACACCATACGTCCAACTCGGTTTTTGACAAGTTGACCATGTCAAGCATGAGAAGACGGCACGTTTAACAGTGTAAAGAAGTCAGAATGCATGACACACCGTTGCAGCACCCCTTTAAAACATACCCAGTAGCTTATTTATGGTACATTATTGCTGGTACATAACATACTGTATTTAAGTGTAGATGTTGTTGTTAAATATCTATTAAAATAAAAAATAACCCCATTAGGACAAATTGTTTGTCTCTAACAATTATTTTTTTTAATTGGTACATTAATGCCCAGTAAATGTGTTCAGTGTTCTGAACCTGTTGTGTTAATTCTAAATATTATCCAAATTAAGGCCTTTAATTTATATGACCGTTTCTGTGAAATCCATGCTTAAGTCTCTATAATTTAATTCTGAGATAACGAGCCTCAAGGTTGTAACCACTAATTCATTCATTAATTAGTGCAACATTAAACGGTCTTGTCAGGACCAGGTCTTGAACCTGAGGCATGTTGTTGGAAGTTCTGAGCGATAACCTCTAGGCCCTGGGAAGTGAGTAAATGAAATAGTCTTTACTAAGTGTTTCTCAAAAAATTAATCAAGTCCATAAATAATAGTTCCAACCAATCAGGTAAGTATCTTTGGCTAAATTAAATATAAAAATTCTGCACAAATACAGATTAAGATCAAAATAAAATAAAAGTATCCCTATTGAAAAAAGAGCATATGCTGGTTAGGTATGTTTTGATGCTTTTGACCAGCTTAAAGCAGCTATGGACCAGCACGACCAGCACAAACCAGCATCAAAACATACCAAACCAGCATATGCTAATTTTTCAACAGGGATATATACTGTATAATACATCTCAATATAAAGAGAAAAAGAGCAAAGTACTGATGAAAGTTGTCAGTGAAGGTGACAGGATCCTGTCATATAGTGTCAGTGTTGTGTGTGTTGTGTTGTGCTGGTTGTTCTTCTGTCGTGTCCCAGTATGTATGAAATCTTGTCCTTTTGTTGAAACTGGTTAGTCTTTGTGGACGTTTGTAAACTGGGGGAAGAATGTTTCTCTGATGTGTGTATAGTTTGGACATGATTAAAAAGTGCCGCTCTGTTTCCACTTGATCGTGTGTGCAGTGTGGACACAGACAGACATGGACACCGAGAGAACAGCGTCTGTGTCTGCCCGTCTCTACAGTGAGCTCATGATCACGCAGTCCGTACATGCTCAAGACTTTTCTTAGTTTAGAGTCCGATACGGTTTTGAGGTGCCAGTTCATATTCTCTGTTTACTGACCGATGACATTCCAATTGACTTTGCTGAGCTGTTGCTTCTGTCCAGTGTTTGAGATATTTCTCTTTTTGAGATTTTATTTGGGTTAGTCTGGCTGGGGGTTGGGGTTGGGTTGGGCATGTTATGGGTTGTAGAGTTAGTTCTGAGATCAGTTGGATGAAGGGTTCGGCTCTTGATGGCTTAAGGTTTTGTGATGGAGTGTCTCTGTATCGCTGTTCTTAAGGTGAGTGTAGAATTTTATTGCTCTTTTTTTGTACTTTTATATTTCAATTATTAGAGGATATAGCCCCAATTCCGCTCTGCAGGCGTTGTTTGGAGTTTTTCGCTGTACCCGTAGAATATTTTTTCTGTTTGCAGAGTCTCTATTGGGTGTTTGTCCCATTGGTGAACTGTTGGTTGGTGAGAGGACCCCAAACCTCACATCCATACAGCACCATTGCTTCCATCATTGACTAGATTATTTTCAGACAGATTCCAGTTGGGAATCGGTCACTTTCTCACCTTCCAATTCACACCCCTGAGACGTGGGCCATGTGGTTGAGCAGAGTTTGTGGCTTCAGGTACACTATTGTCTCTGTTTGAGTACAACTTTTCTCTTCTTTTGGTTTTTGTTTGTTTGTTGTTGTGGTAGAATATTTGGCACAAAATATTGTAGAGTACTTACTTTGGTCCCTGATCATAGATAGTCCTTTTGGTAGTTTTTGGCTTGTTTGTAGTGCAGGATTGTTGGGTCCTTAGTCATTTGCTGTCCCTTGTGGGTATTTGTTCCAAAATCCCAATTAAAAGAAAAAGTTTGATAAAAAACAATGTTCTGTGTTAGGCTTTTTCCCATTAATTTCCTATTGCCGGTCATTTTTGACCAAACATAGAAGATGCAGTCATTGATTTTTTTTATATTTCATTTTTATTCCAGAAACAATGTGGAAAATGATCAAATGAGCCAAACAGCATTTACGAGGGTTAAAAGAATGAACATTGTCAACTTTCTTTGACTTTCTCCTTTCATGTTACAATAAAGCAATCAAGGAGAGGTTTGGTATTACATGTTGGCAAAAAATTATGATTAATTTTTTTAAATGAAGACATTTTTGGTTAAACGATTTCCACTGTTAAAATTGACTCGGTATCATTAAGAAATGGCATTATGAGATCACGTGAATCTCAACAAGGAACACAACACACCATCACAACAACTGTCAACACATAGCAAACAGTGACACTAAAACACAAAATGTACACAAGTATATACATTATATTATATGTTCTGTATCAAATGTAATGTTTTTTTTTCAAATACATGAACCCTGCATCTGTTACAGGCAGGTAAATACACAGACTAGAACAATATTTATTATTTACATCAGTCATATTGTTCACCACTGGTGCCCTGCGCATGCGTCTGCTTGATCCTTTGTTTGATCTGGAGGGACAAAAGAAAACAAAATGACAATTGATCTGTATATAACATACCAATCACCAATGTAGACACATGTTCTTAATTTACATTATTTTATTTGAGAAAATAAATGTAAAACTGTATGCATCACCAATATGCCAGAAAATTAGCCTAAAAAAAAGTTCATGCAAGTGTGGTATTAGTATCCTTTTTCAACAGAATAAAGAATAAGTTAGTATACCTTTAGTCTACTCAGAAATATATTGAAAATGACACTTAAGTATAGGCCTACTTGACATATACTGACAGAAAGTAATTTTGGCCTATAGTCAATATTTCATCACTTGTTTCCTTTTGGAACATGATTCTGTAGCTCCTCAGATAATACATCCAACACACGTTGCTTTTCAGAAACTCAGATCCTAAGACTTCACTGGGAACACATATATGATAAATGTTCAAACTGATATGCAAAGAATCACAATGGCTGCTGTCCTGGGTTTGTGTCCACCCTTTTATTCAAGTGTTTTTTTAACTATCCACGTGTAATATTAACTGTCTGTGAAATGAATTTAAAATGGCACTCAGGTGCAGGTGTTACTATTGAAAGTGAACAGTGAAAGAAAAACATTTCACATTTTAAAGAAAAACACATTGTGTGAAATGATTTATATACCGATAAGTTGTCACAAAAATGGAAAAGACAAAATGAAAATGTCATTTCTGTTATAAAGTGTGCTGGATGTAGAGTGGTACTCTGGTCTCACCTTCACTCTGATACTCAGCATCATCATCATCATCTTCATCAGTAGCATCATCAGTGGGATCTTGTGATAGGTCTGCTGCTTCTCTCTCTGTCACTGTTTCTGGAACAGAGTATTTCATGTTTCATCAGTTTCGATTCGTTTATATTGTTCCAGTTATTATCATAATGCCATATTAAAGTTTGTGGATATTCATATTTTGATGCAAGAGCCACATAATCTGTGGTTACTTTGGTGATTAGAGTACAATAAGAATGTTATGGAAACAACTTGTTTGTCATATGTAGGGGAAATGCAGAACGCAGTGCATCAAGCATCTATTTACACAACACAGTATCTGCACATCAGATCGCCGTTGCCTCTCTCAAACACTTCTGTTTTCACCTGCTCTCTATGGAAATACATTTATGCACATTTGTCTCTTTTCTGCTATCCTGAGTTCCACATTGTGAACGACGGCAATGCGACTTGACAAAATCACCCCACTCAAACGAGTCTACTCTTCCATACAGCTTTCTTCCTGCACAACTAATCAAATCCTGCAAACTGTGTATTTGAAGTCGTCAACCATTTTAATATTTTAAATGTACAAATGGTAAAAAAAATACAGCTAGGTCATTAATGATGTTAAGAGTGATGAGGCACTTTTTTGATGCATTGTTTACAAATCCTGCTGATTCACAGTTCAGAGCATATCGATCAAACATTGATAATAATGAGTATGTTTAAACACACAGAAACATTCACACCACACATACAGAAATCATCATTCTTATTTCATTTTTAAAATGTAACTGAATTTAAGACACAGTACTCTTTTGAGAGGACGTGCCCTCATCTTCCTCTTCTGAAGGTTGCTCATCTGATGATGGTGGTTCATCCCCCTGTGTTGTTAGTCCAGACTTTCGAGAAAAGAACCATGAGATCCAACCTTGACTCTCTAGTCTGTGAAGAGAAACACAAAGAAAAGAAAACATTACAATAATAACAAAAATCACACAAAAAGACAAGGGGACCATTAAACTTGGATCCTAAACTTGAACACCTATTAGGTCTGCTAGGCACCTGGGAGTGTGTCCATATATTCCCTTTGTCTTGTGTTCTTCTACTTTGTGTGTTTTCCTTGCTCCTATTGTGCCTTGTTTGTTTCTCTTGTGCTTTTGTCAGTCGGTGTTCGGTGTTGCCAGTGAATGGATGTTCCGTGTGTCACCCAGTGTTTTTATTAATACCCCTGAACTTAGATCATCTCTCTCTACCTGCTCATTTCATCGTGTTCCAGAGTGATGTTTACAGGGGGGATGCAACGGTGTGTCATGCATTCTGACTTCTTTACACTGTTAAACGTGTGACAGTATCTCTGTGTTCGATACACTCCCCCAGCATTCCTGTATTTTTTCGAACATGAAAATCCGTTTCGTAAAAACTTTTCTTAGTCCATTATACGCCCTTTTCACATGACGTCACGCATCTTCCGTTCTGCCGTGAAGCAGTGTATCATTACTTCCGCTAGCACTCCAGTTCATAAGGTGGCAGTAATGCACCTATAAGCTGATTTGCCAACCGCCAGTAAAACTCAAGAAGAAGAAGTAGTTACTTCCGCTAGCGCCTCAGAATGGAGTTTACCAAGTCCCTTGCACATCTGCCACAATGATGTAAAATGTCTTGCAGACAAATTTTCGCTAACGACAAGATCAAAGCTAGAGAAAGGATACAAATTCTTCGTTGAACAGTACCTGTTTGATTATGAAGGTACGTGTTTTGTTTTCTTTTTGTGTTAGCGAAGGTGCTAGGATAAGTACTTGAATACGTGTTCTGTCAGTTTTTTTTCTCACTGTTGTTAAATTCCAGCGCGACGGCAAAACGGAAGTTCTTCTTCTTCTTGCTCTTCTTGTTTGTTGCAAGACGGATGTTATGATACACTGCTTTGCAAAAAGGCGGAAGTTAAGTGACGTCATTGTGAAAAGGGCGTATTGGACAATTCTCCCGGAAAAGCACGCCCACGTGTAACCAGCAAGGCAAAAGAAAGAGCACGCCCACACGTCAAACGACAAGCGAGACAAAGAGCCCGCTCACGCCTCAACCATCAAGATAGGCTGCTGCAGCTCGTTACTCGTGCGATAGTGAGAGAAGTTGAGCTGTGTTGGTTTGTTCACGGCATTTATGTGATGAATGTTGTATAATCGGTGGATATAACGCTGGATTTGGAGATCATTTGACACTGATAGATGGCGCGGTCCCAGCCATAAAAGACGCAGTAAGTGAAACCAAGTCATATGTCTGTGTTTTGTTGGCAATCGGCGTGTACGTGCATTAGGTAAACGACACAAACTTATAGTGAATCAACAGTTATGCAGGGATGATGCAACGATGTATTGTGTGCTTGTGCTGTAGTTCCTCCCCCCCTGCCCGCCCCTAGCAGCTCTATCTATCTATCTATCTATCTATCTATCTATCTATCTATCTATCTATCTATCTATCTATCTATCTATCTATCTATCATCTATCTATCTATCATCTCTTTTTGCGGTTTTATTTGGGTTAGTCTGGCTGGGGGTTGGGGTTGGGTTGGGCATGTTATGGGTTGTAGAGTTAGTTCTGAGATCAGTTGGATGAAGGGTTCGGCTCTTGATGGCTTAAGGTTTTGTGATGGAGTGTCTCTGTATCGCTGTTCTTAAGGTGAGTGTAGAATTTTATTGCTCTTTTTTTGTACTTTTATATTTCAATTATTAGAGGATATAGCCCCAATTCCGCTCTGCAGGCGTTGTTTGGAGTTTTTCGCTGTACCCGTAGAATATTTTTTCTGTTTGCAGAGTCTCTATTGGGTGTTTGTCCCATTGGTGAACTGTTGGTTGGTGAGAGGACCCCAAACCTCACATCCATACAGCACCATTGCTTCCATCATTGACTCGATTATTTTCAGACAGATTCCAGTTGGGAATCGGTCACTTTCTCACCTTCCAATTCACACCCCTGAGACGTGGGCCATGTGGTTGAGCAGAGTTTGTGGCTTCAGGTACACTATTGTCTCTGTTTGAGTACAACTTTTCTCTTCTTTTGGTTTTTGTTTGTTTGTTGTTGTGGTAGAATATTTGGCACAAAATATTGTAGAGTACTTACTTTGGTCCCTGATCATAGATAGTCCTTTTGGTAGTTTTTGGCTTGTTTGTAGTGCAGGATTGTTGGGTCCTTAGTCATTTGCTGTCCCTTGTGGGTATTTGTTCCAAAATCCCAATTAAAAGAAAAAGTTTGATAAAAAACAATGTTCTGTGTTAGGCTTTTTCCCATTAATTTCCTATTGCCGGTCATTTTTGACCAAACATAGAAGATGCAGTCATTGATTTTTTTTATATTTCATTTTTATTCCAGAAACAATGTGGAAAATGATCAAATGAGCCAAACAGCATTTAAGAGGGTTAAAAGAATGAACATTGTCAACTTTCTTTGACTTTCTCCTTTCATGTTACAATAAAGCAATCAAGGAGAGGTTTGGTATTACATGTTGGCAAAATTTATGATTAATTTTTTTAAATGAAGACATTTTTGGTTAAACGATTTCCACTGTTAAAATTGACTCGGTATCATTAAGAAATGGCATTATGAGATCACGTGAATCTCAACAAGGAACACAACACACCATCACAACAACTGTCAACACATAGCAAACAGTGACACTAAAACACAAAATGTACACAAGTATATACATTATATTATATGTTCTGTATCAAATGTAATGTTTTTTTTTCAAATACATGAACCCTGCATCTGTTACAGGCAGGTAAATACACAGACTAGAACAATATTTATTATTTACATCAGTCATATTGTTCACCACTGGTGCCCGCGCATGCGTCTGCTTGATCCTTTGTTTGATCTGGAGGGACAAAAGAAAACAAAATGACAATTGATCTGTATATAACATACCAATCACCAATGTAGACACATGTTCTTAATTTACATTATTTTATTTGAGAAAATAAATGTAAAACTGTATGCATCACCAATATGCCAGAAAATTAGCCTAAAAAAAAGTTCATGCAAGTGTGGTATTAGTATCCTTTTTCAACAGAATAAAGAATAAGTTAGTATACCTTTAGTCTACTCAGAAATATATTGAAAATGACACTTAAGTATAGGCCTACTTGACATATACTGACAGAAAGTAATTTTGGCCTATAGTCAATATTTCATCACTTGTTTCCTTTTGGAACATGATTCTGTAGCTCCTCAGATAATACATCCAACACACGTTGCTTTTCAGAAACTCAGATCCTAAGACTTCACTGGGAACACATATATGATAAATGTTCAAACTGATATGCAAAGAATCACAATGGCTGCTGTCCTGGGTTTGTGTCCACCCTTTTATTCAAGTGTTTTTTTTTAACTATCCACGTGTAATATTAACTGTCTGTGAAATGAATTTAAAATGGCACTCAGGTGCAGGTGTTACTATTGAAAGTGAACAGTGAAAGAAAAACATTTCACATTTTAAAGAAAAACACATTGTGTGAAATGATTTATATACCGATAAGTTGTCACAAAAATGGAAAAGACAAAATGAAAATGTCATTTCTGTTATAAAGTATGCTGGATGTAGAGTGGTACTCTGGTCTCACCTTCACTCTGATACTCAGCATCATCATCATCATCTTCATCAGTAGCATCATCAGTGGGATCTTGTGATAGGTCTGCTGCTTCTCTCTCTGTCACTGTTTCTGGAACAGAGTATTTCATGTTTCATCAGTTTCGATTCGTTTATATTGTTCCAGTTATTATCATAATGCCATATTAAAGTTTGTGGATATTCATATTTTGATGCAAGAGCCACATAATCTGTGGTTACTTTGGTGATTAGAGTACAATAAGAATGTTATGGAAACAACTTGTTTGTCATATGTAGGGGAAATGCAGAACGCGTGCATCAAGCATCTATTTACACAACACAGTATCTGCACATCAGATCGCCGTTGCCTCTCTCAAACACTTCTGTTTTCACCTGCTCTCTATGGAAATACATTTTGCACATTTGTCTCTTTTCTGCTATCCTGAGTTCCACATTGTGAACGACGGCAATGCGACTTGACAAAATCACCCCACTCAAACGAGTCTACTCTTCCATACAGCCAGTCAACGCTTTCTTCCTGCACAACTAATCAAATCCTGCAAACTGTGTTTTGAAGTCGTCAACCATTTTAATATTTTAAATGTACAAATGGTAAAAAAAATACAGCTAGGTCATTGATGATGTTAAGAGTGATGAGGCACTTTTTTGATGCATTG
The DNA here is from genome assembly GCF_024868665.1 of Triplophysa rosa. NCBI lineage: Eukaryota > Metazoa > Chordata > Actinopteri > Cypriniformes > Nemacheilidae > Triplophysa > Triplophysa rosa. The sequence goes on from NW_026634116.1 coordinate 14,180, forward strand.
TTTACAAATCCTGCTGATTCACAGTTCAGAGCATATCGATCAAACTTGATAATAATGAGTATGTTTAAACACACAGAAACATTCACACCACACATACAGAAATCATCATTCTTATTTCATTTTTAAAATGTAACTGAATTTAAGACACAGTACTCTTTTGAGAGGACGTGCCCTCATCTTCCTCTTCTGAAGGTTGCTCATCTGATGATGGTGGTTCATCCCCCTGCTTGTTGTTGTCCCAGACTTCAGAGAACAGAACCATGAGACCAACCTTGACTCTCTAGTCTGTGAGAGAAACACAAAGAAAAGAAAACATTACAATAATAACAAAAATCACACAAAAAGACAAGGGGACCATTAAACTTGGATCCTAAACTTGAACACCTATTAGGTCTGCTAGGCACCTGGGAGTGTGTCCATATATTCCCTTTGTCTTGTGTTCTTCTACTTTGTGTGTTTTCCTTGCTCCTATTGTGCCTTGTTTGTTTCTCTTGTGCTTTTGTCAGTCGGTGTTCGGTGTTGCCAGTGAATGGATGTTCCTTGTGTCACCCAGTGTGTTTTTATTAATACTCCCTGAACTTAGATCATCTCTCNTCTACCTGCTCATTTCATCGTGTTCCAGAGTGATGTTTACAGGGGGGATGCAACGGTGTGTCATGCATTCTGACTTCTTTACACTGTTAAACGTGCCGTCTTCTCATGCTTAACATGGTCAACTTGTCAAAAAACGAGTTGGACATATGACTTAGTATCTCTGTGCTCGATACACTCCCCCAGCATTCGTATAGGTTTCGGAAAGTTTTTTTCGAACATGAAATTCCGTTTCGTAACAACTTTTCTTGGTCCCTTATTGGACAATTCTCCCGGAAAAGCACGCCCACGTGTAACCAGCAAGGTGAAAGAAAGAGCACACCCACACATCAAACGACAAGCGAGACAAAGAGCCTGCTCACGCCTCAACCATCAAGATAGGTCATATGTCTGTGTTTTGTTGGCAATCGGCGCGTACGCAGGGATGATGCAATGATGTAGTTCCTCCCCCCTGCCCGCCCCTAGCAGCTCGAGTTTTTCCAGAGATATTCATACAGCTTTATCTCTCTTTTATAGATGTGATCAAACTAAATTCTCTTCGAAGATATGAAGTATGCAATACTACTGTATAGGTACTCAAGATTAATATGAGATTGGCAGAAACTGTGCGTTACGTCCGCTTTAATGACCAGCTGAAATTTACGATGCACAGCGCAAACAGCTACTCAATCAGGAAAATCAGACCTTTCCTATTTGATCATGCTATACATCTGCTAGTCCAAGCTCCAAGCTTACATTAACTCACTCCTACAATTATACGTCCTCTCTTGTCATCTGTAAGTGGTCGTACCATCACTACATGGCACCATATCACTCACAAAACCATTACCCATTTTGCTCCACTCTGTTGGAATCGGTCACAACCTTCAAGAAACAACTAAAAGCACACCTGTTCCACACACGACTGACTAACCTCTGATGTTCTTAACCTCTAAACATCTGACCTTAGCTTGAATTCTATTCATAAACATGGCTTTGTAGACTTTGCTTATTGTTAGCTCCGAAGACAACATTTTAAATGCTCTCTCACTTGCAAGTCATGCCTGCTGAAAAAATGTAAATGTGATGTAAATGTTCATAAGAATTTATTTAAAAGATTCATTGAGAGGACACAAGCTCTATTATACAACGGTTCTTTCTGGATATTCCACCAGTATGATATCACCACGGGACCTGATTCACCGTTTGTATCAAAACACACGCACATGTGTCAGTGTATCTTAGAGCAATTCACAGCACTCAGGAATGGGGTCTTGAGACACGTTTTACATAACAGAAATTGACATGTCAACTTGCCACTTTAAACAAGCACATGTTTACATTAAACACAATGGAAAGTGCCGCAGTGCAATGGGTTTAATGCATTCTCTGAGAGTTGCCTTTTTATAGTCTCTCTCTTTCATTCACGCACGCACACACGCACGCCCTGTCTCTTTATTTCTCATCCATCCATCCATCCATCCATCTCATCAAAAAAATGAAATAAATGAAATTAGTATCAATTGGTTAATCTTTCAGTTTACTAACCTCAGTTCACTTTTAGAGTCTTTTAGCATCTCGCGCAGCTTCTTCTCTGAGTTTCCTAGATTATTGTTACTCAGGTCAAGAACCTCTAGACATCTCACTGCTGGTGTCTCAGCCAAACATGAAACATCTGTAATGCTACAGCCATTCAGTCTAGAAAGACAACAAACACAAAGAGAGATCACAAAACACAATTCCACATGTGATGTAAATTCATCCTCTTCATATAACAGTGAGGATAAAATGTCTGGGTTTGCACTGATTTTAAAGAGTCAATAAGATATATTCTCTGATAGATCTGTCAATCATTAAAAGAACAAAACACTTTTTTATGCAGTTCAATATGACTCACTCCAGTTTCTCCAGTTTGCAGTGTTTCAGTAGATCACATAAATGATCGACTCCAGCGTCTTTGATTTCATTCTGACTGAGGTTCAGCTCTTTCAGGTGTGATGGGTTTGAACACAGAGCTGGAATCAGGATGGCCATTCGTACCGTATCAATACTGCATTTACACAGCCTGCACAGAAGAAGAAAGATTGGTCAGTCCTATGGTCATCCATTACTGATGTGTAATGTACAGTTAAATTAACCCATGTGTACACATAACATCGAACTGTCCTAGGAGCAGAACACAATACTGTAAAAAACTGTAATTATACAGAATCTGTTATTTCTTTACAGATTTTCCATGTAAAATGAAAAAAAAAACTGCTGTAAAAAAACTGAATTTTACTGTTTTTTACAGATTTGAAATACAGTAGTAATTTACATTCTGTAAAATTACAGAAAAAGACAGCAAATTTACAAGAAAAACTACAATTTTACTTTTTTAACAAGATTTTTTTACAGTTTATTTTTGAAGTACTGTCAAAAACTGTAAAATTACATTTTAAACACAATTTACAAGGAAAATAGGGAAAACAATTTCATATATATACTTATATCCTATAATTTTACAGGGAAAAAATATTTTATGGTTTATTCTGTTTTCCACTTTACAGAATTTTTTTACAGTATGTATTTACTGTTACTATTAAATTAAATTATGAAAATGCATTGTTAAGAAAAACACAATTTTACTATTTGATCAATTTGAAGCATAATGTAATGTGTGTACTAACACTAATGTTTTCAGCTTGCATTGTGGATTTTTCAGTAGATCCGAGAGTTTATTAACCCCTGAAGTTCCTAGATTATTTCCACTGAGGTTCAGGTGTGTCAGGTGTGATGGGTTTGAATTCAGAGCTGAAGACAGAGCAGCACAACATTCCTTTGAGAAACCACAGCTTCTTAACCTACATTGAGAGATAAAGAGAGAAGAAAATAACAGGAATGGTTAAAGTGAAAAGCATGTACACAGCATTGCTATGTTCATAGGCCTTCAAAACATAATTTTTAACATATTTAACTTAACTATCAATTTCCCTTTTTAATATTTCAAAAATGTATTGTACTCGAAATGGGTAGCACTTCATTAACAAAAAGCATATAGTCACTAGGGCTGAAACGATTCCTCGAGCTACTCGAGTAATTCGAATACAAAAAATCATAGAGGCAATTTGTGTTGCTAAACTCTATTCATGTTACAGGGCATTCACCGTGAGACACACGCATTTTAGTCTGTTCACACGCTCACACGTATGTCTCATGCTGATAAATAACTGATAGCTTATTGAAATGGTGAACTGCTATTTTACTTAGTTTTAGTCTATTTTGCGAGTGAAACTTGTTTTCCGGTTGCATTGAGTCCATCAAACTAGATGCGGACTAGTGGACGCCGAATCCTGTTATTTACACATGTCATCTGGCTGTTCTGCGTGTCTGAGTGAATGAAATGCACAGTTTAACGTGCTACACGCGTGATGCTCATGAATTTGTCTGCGTCTGCGCTTTATGAGGACATGAACACATGAACTTCATCTCCAGAGTTGCGCTGAGAGTTTATTTCAGAACATGTTATTGTTTGAGTGAAGAAACAGACATACTAAAAAATAAGCGTCTTCCGACAACCTGCCAAAATAAAAGTCATAGGCGATATATTACTATTTAATAGTAAAAAAAAGAAAGTAAAACTAATTTATATAAACTAAAAGCATCATGCATAAGATGAAGTTAGTTGTTTACCTTTGAAATTATTCTTTCTATTTTTATTCATGTTTCTTATTTATATATTTGTATTATATTGCATTTTGAATGTAATATGGCAATGGAATGTACTAAATGGGTTTAGTTTTCACAGATATTAGAATGTATGCTATTTCAGCAATAAATACTTTAATTGTTCTAAAAAGGAAACAAATTAGTTGTTTTACTCATTTTAAGAGACCTGTCTTATTTTCTCTTGTATATTTAGAGTTGCTCTTTAATAAAGAAAAAGTACTTATTATCCGAATACCCGATTAATCGATGGAAAAATCAGTAGAATACTCGATTAGTAAAAGAATCGATAGCTGCAGCCCTAATAGTCAGAAACACAATAATGTGTAAAGAACTGTATTTCTAACCATAGCTTCTCCAGTTTACAGTCAGAATTCTTCAGCAGATCCATAAGCTGCGGCACCACAGTGTCACCGAGTTCATGATTACTCAGATTCAGTTCTCTTATGGAGGAATTTCATGATCTGTCTTTATGTTTTTGATCATTATTCACTATGTATTGCTCTTCGTTTTAAACACATTTGTATGAGATTCAGAAAAGCACCCTGCACAGCTGTGTTTTTGATGTCTGGCAGTGTTTATGAAATCTGGGGACTTTTTCCGGCCCCAACCCTACAGTATGACCAAATCTGGGCATGTTCCGCCCCGTTACTATGACTACAATCTACATTGAGCAAGGCCACAGTTTTACCACAGATAAAGACAAGAGAAGGGGGTGAAGAAGGGGAAACAGGTCATGATGACCATGACATAATTGTGGTGGGCGAGGATATATAAAATATATTTTAAAAATGAGGTAATAGCCAGCCTACCATGACTAAATACGCACCTTGTTGCCTGGGATATATTGGTGGCAGAAAATCAACAATTGGTTAATAAAAATAAGAGATAACGGGAATCTACTTGATTGGTTTTAGAAAGGACCACCTTTCAGAAGTTTTACTATAACTGTAGACTGAAAACACTTGGTTTTTAGATGACTTGGAACATCTCACTTTGTTTGACTTGAGCAAATAAAGTTNTCTTTTTGCGGTTTTATTTGGGTTAGTCTGGCTGGGGGTTGGGGTTGGGTTGGGCATGTTATGGGTTGTAGAGTTAGTTCTGAGATCAGTTGGATGAAGGGTTCGGCTCTTGATGGCTTAAGGTTTTGTGATGGAGTGTCTCTGTATCGCTGTTCTTAAGGTGAGTGTAGAATTTTATTGCTCTTTTTTTGTACTTTTATATTTCAATTATTAGAGGATATAGCCCCAATTCCGCTCTGCAGGCGTTGTTTGGAGTTTTTCGCTGTACCCGTAGAATATTTTTTCTGTTTGCAGAGTCTCTATTGGGTGTTTGTCCCATTGGTGAACTGTTGGTTGGTGAGAGGACCCCAAACCTCACATCCATACAGCACCATTGCTTCCATCATTGACTCGATTATTTTCAGACAGATTCCAGTTGGGAATCGGTCACTTTCTCACCTTCCAATTCACACCCCTGAGACGTGGGCCATGTGGTTGAGCAGAGTTTGTGGCTTCAGGTACACTATTGTCTCTGTTTGAGTACAACTTTTCTCTTCTTTTGGTTTTTGTTTGTTTGTTGTTGTGGTAGAATATTTGGCACAAAATATTGTAGAGTACTTACTTTGGTCCCTGATCATAGATAGTCCTTTTGGTAGTTTTTGGCTTGTTTGTAGTGCAGGATTGTTGGGTCCTTAGTCATTTGCTGTCCCTTGTGGGTATTTGTTCCAAAATCCCAATTAAAAGAAAAAGTTTGATAAAAAACAATGTTCTGTGTTAGGCTTTTTCCCATTAATTTCCTATTGCCGGTCATTTTTGACCAAACATAGAAGATGCAGTCATTGATTTTTTTTATATTTCATTTTTATTCCAGAAACAATGTGGAAAATGATCAAATGAGCCAAACAGCATTTAAGAGGGTTAAAAGAATGAACATTGTCAACTTTCTTTGACTTTCTCCTTTCATGTTACAATAAAGCAATCAAGGAGAGGTTTGGTATTACATGTTGGCAAAATTTATGATTAATTTTTTTAAATGAAGACATTTTTGGTTAAACGATTTCCACTGTTAAAATTGACTCGGTATCATTAAGAAATGGCATTATGAGATCACGTGAATCTCAACAAGGAACACAACACACCATCACAACAACTGTCAACACATAGCAAACAGTGACACTAAAACACAAAATGTACACAAGTATATACATTATATTATATGTTCTGTATCAAATGTAATGTTTTTTTTTCAAATACATGAACCCTGCATCTGTTACAGGCAGGTAAATACACAGACTAGAACAATATTTATTATTTACATCAGTCATATTGTTCACCACTGGTGCCCGCGCATGCGTCTGCTTGATCCTTTGTTTGATCTGGAGGGACAAAAGAAAACAAAATGACAATTGATCTGTATATAACATACCAATCACCAATGTAGACACATGTTCTTAATTTACATTATTTTATTTGAGAAAATAAATGTAAAACTGTATGCATCACCAATATGCCAGAAAATTAGCCTAAAAAAAAGTTCATGCAAGTGTGGTATTAGTATCCTTTTTCAACAGAATAAAGAATAAGTTAGTATACCTTTAGTCTACTCAGAAATATATTGAAAATGACACTTAAGTATAGGCCTACTTGACATATACTGACAGAAAGTAATTTTGGCCTATAGTCAATATTTCATCACTTGTTTCCTTTTGGAACATGATTCTGTAGCTCCTCAGATAATACATCCAACACACGTTGCTTTTCAGAAACTCAGATCCTAAGACTTCACTGGGAACACATATATGATAAATGTTCAAACTGATATGCAAAGAATCACAATGGCTGCTGTCCTGGGTTTGTGTCCACCCTTTTATTCAAGTGTTTTTTTTTAACTATCCACGTGTAATATTAACTGTCTGTGAAATGAATTTAAAATGGCACTCAGGTGCAGGTGTTACTATTGAAAGTGAACAGTGAAAGAAAAACATTTCACATTTTAAAGAAAAACACATTGTGTGAAATGATTTATATACCGATAAGTTGTCACAAAAATGGAAAAGACAAAATGAAAATGTCATTTCTGTTATAAAGTATGCTGGATGTAGAGTGGTACTCTGGTCTCACCTTCACTCTGATACTCAGCATCATCATCATCATCTTCATCAGTAGCATCATCAGTGGGATCTTGTGATAGGTCTGCTGCTTCTCTCTCTGTCACTGTTTCTGGAACAGAGTATTTCATGTTTCATCAGTTTCGATTCGTTTATATTGTTCCAGTTATTATCATAATGCCATATTAAAGTTTGTGGATATTCATATTTTGATGCAAGAGCCACATAATCTGTGGTTACTTTGGTGATTAGAGTACAATAAGAATGTTATGGAAACAACTTGTTTGTCATATGTAGGGGAAATGCAGAACGCGTGCATCAAGCATCTATTTACACAACACAGTATCTGCACATCAGATCGCCGTTGCCTCTCTCAAACACTTCTGTTTTCACCTGCTCTCTATGGAAATACATTTTGCACATTTGTCTCTTTTCTGCTATCCTGAGTTCCACATTGTGAACGACGGCAATGCGACTTGACAAAATCACCCCACTCAAACGAGTCTACTCTTCCATACAGCCAGTCAACGCTTTCTTCCTGCACAACTAATCAAATCCTGCAAACTGTGTTTTTGAAGTCGTCAACCATTTTAATATTTTAAATGTACAAATGGTAAAAAAAATACAGCTAGGTCATTATGATGTTAAGAGTGATGAGGCACTTTTTTGATGCATTGTTTACAAATCCTGCGATTCACAGTTCAGAGCATATCGATCAAACTTTGATAATAATGAGTATGTTTAAACACACAGAAACATTCACACCACACATACAGAAATCATCATTCTTATTTCATTTTTAAAATGTAACTGAATTTAAGACACAGTACTCTTTTGAGAGGACGTGCCCTCATCTTCCTCTTCTGAAGGTTGCTCATCTGATGATGGTGGTTCATCCCCCTGTCGTTGTTGTCCCAGACTTCGAGAAAAGAACCATGAGACCAACCTTGACTCTCTAGTCTGTGAGAGAAACACAAAGAAAAGAAAACATTACAATAATAACAAAAATCACACAAAAGACAAGGGGACCATTAAACTTGGATCCTAAACTTGAACACCTATTAGGTCTGCTAGGCACCTGGGAGTGTGTCCATATATTCCCTTTGTCTTGTGTTCTTCTACTTTGTGTGTTTTCCTTGCTCCTATTGTGCCTTGTTTGTTTCTCTTGTGCTTTTGTCAGTCGGTGTTCGGTGTTGCCAGTGAATGGATGTTCCTGTGTCACCCAGTGTGTTTTTATTAATACCCCTGAACTTAGATCATCTCTCTCTACCTGCTCATTTCATCGTGTTCCAGAGTGATGTTTACAGGGGGGATGCAACGGTGTGTCATGCATTCTGACTTCTTTACACTGTTAAACGTGTGACAGTATCTCTGTGTTCGATACACTCCCCCAGCATTCTGTATTTTTTCGAACATGAAATTCCGTTTCGTAAAGACTACTCATCTTTTCTGCCGTGAAGTGCTTCCCTAAGCTCCATTTATGGACACTTATAAGTGCCGTAATGCACCTAGCTGAAAGAGTTAACCAAGTCTCGCTCCCGCACAAAGTGTAAACCAGACAAGGTGCAAAGAAAGATCGCTAACGACCCACAGCATCAAACGAACAAGCGATGACAAAATGAGCCTTGTCTGTCACGTACCTGTCAAATCCATCAAGATACGTGTCATATGTGCTGTGTTTGTGTTGGCAATCGGCGCGTACGCAGGGATGATGCAATGATGTAGTTCCTCCCCCCTGTCCCGCCCCTAGCAGCTCAGTTTTTCTATTCTACGTTTATCTCGTCTATGACTGGATCAAACTAATTCTCTTCGGTATGTATGCAATACTCTGATGTATCGATATACTGATTGCAAAATGGCGTAGTCTAATGACCAGCTGAAATACGATGACAACTCTCATCAGGAAAATCAGACTTCCTATTGATCATGCTATACATCTGAGTCAGCTCCAAGTCATAACTCACTCTACAATTATACGTCCTCTGTCATCTGATTCTACCATCACTACATGGCACCTATCATCGAAAAACATTACCATTTTGCTCCATCTGTTGAATCGGTAAACTCTTCAAAACACTAGATTTCAGATCTGACTACTCTGATGTTCTATCTACTATCTACCTTAGCTGAATCTATCATAAACATCTTGTACTTGCTTATTGTTAGCTCCGGACCATTTAAAGCCTTATTGCAAGTCATGCCTGTGAAATGTATGTGTGTTGTCTGTAGTTCATTGGCACAGCTCTATTATCACTTCTTCTATATTCCACTATTATCACACACTATTCACTTTATCACACACACATTTCATTATCTTACATCACACACTCATCTTACACTTTACATCATTACATTCACTTCCACTTTACACACATTTTACATTACACTATCATCATTTTATCATTCTCTATCTTTTTATATCTCTTCTTTATTCACACACACACACTTCTCTTTATTCATCATCCATCCATCCATCCATCCATCCATCTCATCTAAACACTATATATAAGAAATAAAATAAATGAAATTAGTATCAATTGGTTAATCTTTCAGTTTACTAACCTCAGTTCACTTTTAGAGTCTTTTAGCATCTCGCGCAGCTTCTTCTCTGAGTTTCCTAGTTATTGTTACTCAGGTCAAGAACCTCTAGACATCTCACTGCTGGTGTCTCAGCCAAACATGAAACATCTGTAATGCTACAGCCATTCAGTCTAGAAAGACAACAAACACAAAGAGAGATCACAAAACACAATTCCACATGTGATGTAAATTCACCTCTTCATATAACAGTGAGGATAAAATGTCTGGGTTTGCACTGATTTTAAAGAGTCAATAAGATATATTCTCTGATAGATCTGTCAATCATTAAAAGAACAAAACACTTTTTTATGCAGTTCAATATGACTCACTCCAGTTTCTCCAGTTTGCAGTGTTTCAGTAGATCACATAAATGATCGACTCCAGCGTCTTTGATTTCATTCTGACTGAGGTTCAGCTCTTTCAGGTGTGATGGGTTTGAACACAGAGCTGGAATCAGGATGGCCATTCGTACCGTATCAATACTGCATTTACACAGCCTGCACAGAAGAAGAAAGATTGGTCAGTCCTATGGTCATCCATTACTGATGTGTAATGTACAGTTAAATTAACCCATGTGTACACATAACATCGAACTGTCCTAGGAGCAGAACACAATACTGTAAAAAACTGTAATTATACAGAATCTGTTATTTCTTTACAGATTTTCCATGTAAAATGAAAAAAAAAACTGCTGTAAAAAAACTGAATTTTACTGTTTTTTACAATTTGAAATACAGTAGTAATTTACATTCTGTAAAATTACAGAAAAAGACAGCAAATTTACAAGAAAAACTACAATTTTATTTTTTAACAAGATTTTTTTACAGTTTATTTTTGAATACTGTCAAAAACTGTAAAATTACATTTTAAACACAATTTACAAGGAAAATAGGAAAACAATTTCATATATATACTTATATCCTATAATTTTACAGGGAAAAAATATTTTATGGTTTATTCTGTTTTCCACTTTACAGAATTTTTTTACAGTATGTATTTACTGTTACTATTAAATTAAATTATGAAAATGCATTGTTAAGAAAAACACAATTTTACTATTTGATCAATTTGAAGCATAATGTAATGTGTGTACTAACACTAATGTTTTCAGCTTGCATTGTGGATTTTTCAGTAGATCCGAGAGTTTATTAACCCCTGAAGTTCCTAGATTATTTCCACTGAGGTTCAGGTGTGTCAGGTGTGATGGGTTTGAACACAGAGCTGAAATCAGTCGAGCACAATGTTTCTCTGTAAGACTGCATCCACACAACCTGCAGAGAGAAAGAGAGGAGAAAAAGAGCAATGAAGAGATTCAATTCACAGTTAAATTCTGCTCTTAACCTTGGTGTTCTCGGTCAGCATGCTGGAAGCCATCATTTATAATGCATTGACTTTCAATGGTCAGAAAAGTGGTGACCCTCATTCTGTACATGTGAAGTGTATCCAAACCCTTCCGAACAGTAATGTAAATACAGTACATTGCAAATAATAACTCTATATAAAGTGTGACTGTAATGTTAAAGAATTTAAAGCATAAAGCAAAACCTACACACGCACACACGCACACACACACACACACACACACACACACACACACACACCAGACAACCAAAACATCAGTAATCTAAGGACAAATTCTGCTTTTTTATGTAACTGACTATGACTCACTCCAGTTTCTCCAGTTTGCAGTGTTTCAGTAGATCACATAAATGATTGACTCCAGCGTCTTTGATTTCATTCTGACTGAGGTTCAGGTGTCTCAGGTGTGATGGGTTTGAACACAGAGCTGGAATCAGGATGGCCATTCGTACCGTATCAATACTGCATTTACACAGCCTGCACAGAAGAAGTAAGATTGGTCAGTCCTATGGTCCTCCATTACTGATGTGTAATGTACAGTTAAATTAACCCATGTGTACACATAACATCGAACTGTCCTAGGAGCAGAACACAATACTGTTTCTTTACAGATTTTCCATGAAAAAAAAAAATGTGTAACTGTTTTACTGTTTTTTACAATTTGAAATACAGTAGTAATTTACATTCTGTAAAATTACAGAAAAGACAGCAAATTTACAAGAAAAACTACAATTTTAGTTTTTTAACAAGATTTCTTTTTTTACAGTTTATTTTTGAATACTGTCAAAAACTGTAAAATTACATTTTAAACACAATTTACAAGGAAAATAGGCAAAACAATTTCATATATATACTTATATCCTATAATTTTACAGGGAAAAAATATTTTATGGTTTATTCTGTTTTCCACTTTACAGAATTTTTTTACAGTATGTATTTACTGTTACTATTAAATTAAATTATGAAAATGCATTGTTAAGAAAAACACAATTTTACTATTTGATCAATTTGAAGCATAATGTAATGTGTGTACTAACACTAATGTTTTCAGCTTGCATTGTGGATTTTTCAGTAGATCCGAGAGTTTATTAACCCCTGAAGTTCCTAGATTATTTCCACTGAGGTTCAGGTGTGTCAGGTGTGATGGGTTTGAATTCAGAGCTGAAGACAGAGCAGCACAACATTCCTTTGAGAAACCACAGCTTCTTAACCTACATTGAGAGATAAAGAGAGAAGAAAATAACAGGAATGGTTAAAGTGAAAAGCATGTACACAGCATTGCTATGTTCATAGGCCTTCAAAACATAATTTTTAACATATTTAACTTAACTATCAATTTCCCTTTTTAATATTTCAAAAATGTATTGTACTCGAAATGGGTAGCACTTCATTAACAAAAAGCATATAGTCACTAGGGCTGAAACGATTCCTCGAGCTACTCGAGTAATTCGAATACAAAAAATCATAGAGGCAATTTGTGTTGCTAAACTCTATTCATGTTACAGGGCATTCACCGTGAGACACACGCATTTTAGTCTGTTCACACGCTCACACGTATGTCTCATGCTGATAAATAACTGATAGCTTATTGAAATGGTGAACTGCTATTTTACTTAGTTTTAGTCTATTTTGCGAGTGAAACTTGTTTTCCGGTTGCATTGAGTCCATCAAACTAGATGCGGACTAGTGGACGCCGAATCCTGTTATTTACACATGTCATCTGGCTGTTCTGCGTGTCTGAGTGAATGAACTGCACAGTTTAACATGCTACACGCGTGATGCTCATGAATTTGTCTGCGTCTGCGCTTTATGAGGACATGAACACATGAACTTCATCTCCAGAGTTGCGCTGAGAGTTTATTTCACAAACATGTTATTGTTTGAGTGAAGAAACAGACATACTAAAAAATAAGCGTCTTCAGACAACCTGCCAAAATAAAAGTCATAGGCGATATATTACTATTTAATAGTAAAAAAAAGAAAGTAAAACTAATTTATATAAACTAAAAGCATCATGCATAAGATGAAGTTAGTTGTTTACCTTTGAAATTATTCTTTCTATTTTTATTCATGTTTCTTATTTATATATTTGTATTATATTGCATTTTGAATGTAATATGGCAATGGAATGTACTAAATGGGTTTAGTTTTCACAGATATGAATGTATGCTATTTCAGCAATAAATACTTTAATTGTTCTAAAAAGGAAACAAATTAGTTGTTTTACTCATTTTAAGAGACCTGTCTTATTTTACACAGACTAGAACAATATTTATTATTTACATCAGTCATATTGTTCACCACTGGTGCCCGCGCATGCGTCTGCTTGATCCTTTGTTTGATCTGGAGGGACAAAAGAAAACAAAATGACAATTGATCTGTATATAACATACCAATCACCAATGTAGACACATGTTCTTAATTTACATTATTTTATTTGAGAAAATAAATGTAAAACTGTATGCATCACCAATATGCCAGAAAATTAGCCTAAAAAAAAGTTCATGCAAGTGTGGTATTAGTATCCTTTTTCAACAGAATAAAGAATAAGTTAGTATACCTTTAGTCTACTCAGAAATATATTGAAAATGACACTTAAGTATAGGCCTACTTGACATATACTGACAGAAAGTAATTTTGGCCTATAGTCAATATTTCATCACTTGTTTCCTTTTGGAACATGATTCTGTAGCTCCTCAGATAATACATCCAACACACGTTGCTTTTCAGAAACTCAGATCCTAAGACTTCACTGGGAACACATATATGATAAATGTTCAAACTGATATGCAAAGAATCACAATGGCTGCTGTCCTGGGTTTGTGTCCACCCTTTTATTCAAGTGTTTTTTTTTAACTATCCACGTGTAATATTAACTGTCTGTGAAATGAATTTAAAATGGCACTCAGGTGCAGGTGTTACTATTGAAAGTGAACAGTGAAAGAAAAACATTTCACATTTTAAAGAAAAACACATTGTGTGAAATGATTTATATACCGATAAGTTGTCACAAAAATGGAAAAGACAAAATGAAAATGTCATTTCTGTTATAAAGTATGCTGGATGTAGAGTGGTACTCTGGTCTCACCTTCACTCTGATACTCAGCATCATCATCATCATCTTCATCAGTAGCATCATCAGTGGGATCTTGTGATAGGTCTGCTGCTTCTCTCTCTGTCACTGTTTCTGGAACAGAGTATTTCATGTTTCATCAGTTTCGATTCGTTTATATTGTTCCAGTTATTATCATAATGCCATATTAAAGTTTGTGGATATTCATATTTTGATGCAAGAGCCACATAATCTGTGGTTACTTTGGTGATTAGAGTACAATAAGAATGTTATGGAAACAACTTGTTTGTCATATGTAGGGGAAATGCAGAACGCAGTGCATCAAGCATCTATTTACACAACACAGTATCTGCACATCAGATCGCCGTTGCCTCTCTCAAACACTTCTGTTTTCACCTGCTCTCTATGGAAATACATTTATGCACATTTGTCTCTTTTCTGCTATCCTGAGTTCCACATTGTGAACGACGGCAATGCGACTTGACAAAATCACCCCACTCAAACGAGTCTACTCTTCCATACAGCCAGTCAACGCTTTCTTCCTGCACAACTAATCAAATCCTGCAAACTGTGTATTTGAAGTCGTCAACCATTTTAATATTTTAAATGTACAAATGGTAAAAAAAATACAGCTAGGTCATTGATGATGTTAAGAGTGATGAGGCACTTTTTTGATGCATTGTTTACAAATCCTGCTGATTCACAGTTCAGAGCATATCGATCAAACATTGATAATAATGAGTATGTTTAAACACACAGAAACATTCACACCACACATACAGAAATCATCATTCTTATTTCATTTTTAAAATGTAACTGAATTTAAGACACAGTACTCTTTTGAGAGGACGTGCCCTCATCTTCCTCTTCTGAAGGTTGCTCATCTGATGATGGTGGTTCATCCCCCTGCGTTGTTGGTTTCCCAGACTTCCAAGAGAATGGGCGCCATGAGAACCAACCTTGACTCTCTAGTCTGTGAGGAGAAACACAAAGAAAAGAAAACATTACAATAATAACAAAAATCACACAAAAAGACAAGGGGACCATTAAACTTGGATCCTAAACTTGAACACCTATTAGGTCTGCTAGGCACCTGGGAGTGTGTCCATATATTCCCTTTGTCTTGTGTTCTTCTACTTTGTGTGTTTTCCTTGCTCCTATTGTGCCTTGTTTGTTTCTCTTGTGCTTTTGTCAGTCGGTGTTCGGTGTTGCCAGTGAATGGATGTTCCTTGTGTCACCCAGTGTGTTTTTATTAATACTCCTGAACTTAGATCATCTCTCTCTACCTGCTCATTTCATCGTGTTCCAGAGTGATGTTTACAGGGGGGATGCAACGGTGTGTCATGCATTCTGACTTCTTTACACTGTTAAACGTGTGACAGTATCTCTGTGTTCGATACACTCCCCCAGCATTCCTGTATTTTTTCGAACATGAAAATCCGTTTCGTAAAAACTTTTCTTAGTCCATTATACGCCCTTTTCACATGACGTCACGCATCTTCCGTTCTGCCGTGAAGCAGTGTATCATTACTTCCGCTAGCACTCCAGTTCATAAGGTGGCAGTAATGCACCTATAAGCTGATTTGCCAACCGCCAGTAAAACTCAAGAAGAAGAAGTAGTTACTTCCGCTAGCGCCTCAGAATGGAGTTTACCAAGTCCCTTGCACATCTGCCACAATGATGTAAAATGTCTTGCAGACAAATTTTCGCTAACGACAAGATCAAAGCTAGAGAAAGGATACAAATTCTTCGTTGAACAGTACCTGTTTGATTATGAAGGTACGTGTTTTGTTTTCTTTTTGTGTTAGCGAAGGTGCTAGGATAAGTACTTGAATACGTGTTCTGTCAGTTTTTTTTCTCACTGTTGTTAAATTCCAGCGCGACGGCAAAACGGAAGTTCTTCTTCTTCTTGCTCTTCTTGTTTGTTGCAAGACGGATGTTATGATACACTGCTTTGCAAAAAGGCGGAAGTTAAGTGACGTCATTGTGAAAAGGGCGTATTGGACAATTCTCCCGGAAAAGCACGCCCACGTGTAACCAGCAAGGCAAAAGAAAGAGCACGCCCACACGTCAAACGACAAGCGAGACAAAGAGCCCGCTCACGCCTCAACCATCAAGATAGGCTGCTGCAGCTCGTTACTCGTGCGATAGTGAGAGAAGTTGAGCTGTGTTGGTTTGTTCACGGCATTTATGTGATGAATGTTGTATAATCGGTGGATATAACGCTGGATTTGGAGATCATTTGACACTGATAGATGGCGCGGTCCCAGCCATAAAAGACGCAGTAAGTGAAACCAAGTCATATGTCTGTGTTTTGTTGGCAATCGGCGTGTACGTGCATTAGGTAAACGACACAAACTTATAGTGAATCAACAGTTATGCAGGGATGATGCAACGATGTATTGTGTGCTTGTGCTGTAGTTCCTCCCCCCCTGCCCGCCCCTAGCAGCTCTATCTATCTATCTATCTATCTATCTATCTATCTATCTATCTATCTATCTATCTATCTATCTATCTATCTATCTATCATCTATCTATCTATCATCTATCTATCTATCATCTATCTATCTATCTATCTATCTATCTATCTATCTATCTATCTATCTATCTATCTATCTATCTATCATCTATCATCTATCTATCTATCTATCTATCTATCTATCTATCTATCTATCTATCTATCTATCTATCTATCTATCTATCTATCTATCTATCTATCTATCATCTATCTATCTATCTATCTATCATCCATCCATCCATCCATCCATCCATCCATCCATCCATCCATCCATCCATCCATCCATCCATCCATCTATCTATCTATCCATCTATCTATCTCATCAAAAAAACGAAATAAAATAAATGAAATTAGTATCAATTGGTTAATCTTTCAGTTTACTAACCTCAGTTCACTTTTAGAGTCTTTTAGCGTATCGCGCAGCTTCTTCTCTGAGTTTCCTAGTTTATTGTTACTCAGGTCAAGAACCTCTAGACATCTCACTGCTGGTGTCTCAGCCAAACATGAAACATCTGTAATGCTACAGCCATTCAGTCTAGAAAGACAACAAACACAAAGAGAGATCACAAAACACAATTCCACATGTGATGTAAATTCAGCCTCTTCATATAACAGTGAGGATAAAATGTCTGGGTTTGCACTGATTTTAAAGAGTCAATAAGATATATTCTCTGATAGATCTGTCAATCATTAAAAGAACAAAACACTTTTTTATGCAGTTCAATATGACTCACTCCAGTTTCTCCAGTTTGCAGTGTTTCAGTAGATCACATAAATGATCGACTCCAGCGTCTTTGATTTCATTCTGACTGAGGTTCAGCTCTTTCAGGTGTGATGGGTTTGAACACAGAGCTGGAATCAGGATGGCCATTCGTACCGTATCAATACTGCATTTACACAGCCTGCACAGAAGAAGAAAGATTGGTCAGTCCTATGGTCATCCATTACTGATGTGTAATGTACAGTTAAATTAACCCATGTGTACACATAACATCGAACTGTCCTAGGAGCAGAACACAATACTGTAAAAAACTGTAATTATACAGAATCTGTTATTTCTTTACAGATTTTCCATGTAAAATGAAAAAAAAAACTGCTGTAAAAAAACTGAATTTTACTGTTTTTTACAGATTTGAAATACAGTAGTAATTTACATTCTGTAAAATTACAGAAAAAGACAGCAAATTTACAAGAAAAACTACAATTTTACTTTTTTAACAAGATTTTTTTACAGTTTATTTTTGAAGTACTGTCAAAAACTGTAAAATTACATTTTAAACACAATTTACAAGGAAAATAGGGAAAACAATTTCATATATATACTTATATCCTATAATTTTACAGGGAAAAAATATTTTATGGTTTATTCTGTTTTCCACTTTACAGAATTTTTTTACAGTATGTATTTACTGTTACTATTAAATTAAATTATGAAAATGCATTGTTAAGAAAAACACAATTTTACTATTTGATCAATTTGAAGCATAATGTAATGTGTGTACTAACACTAATGTTTTCAGCTTGCATTGTGGATTTTTCAGTAGATCCGAGAGTTTATTAACCCCTGAAGTTCCTAGATTATTTCCACTGAGGTTCAGGTGTGTCAGGTGTGATGGGTTTGAACACAGAGCTGAAATCAGTCGAGCACAATGTTTCTCTGTAAGACTGCATCCACACAACCTGCAGAGAGAAAGAGAGGAGAAAAAGAGCAATGAAGAGATTCAATTCACAGTTAAATTCTGCTCTTAACCTTGGTGTTCTCGGTCAGCATGCTGGAAGCCATCATTTATAATGCATTGACTTTCAATGGTCAGAAAAGTGGTGACCCTCATTCTGTACATGTGAAGTGTATCCAAACCCTTCCGAACAGTAATGTAAATACAGTACATTGCAAATAATAACTCTATATAAAGTGTGACTGTAATGTTAAAGAATTTAAAGCATAAAGCAAAACCTACACACGCACACACGCACACACACACACACACACACACACACACACACACACACCAGACAACCAAAACATCAGTAATCTAAGGACAAATTCTGCTTTTTTATGTAACTGACTATGACTCACTCCAGTTTCTCCAGTTTGCAGTGTTTCAGTAGATCACATAAATGATTGACTCCAGCGTCTTTGATTTCATTCTGACTGAGGTTCAGGTGTCTCAGGTGTGATGGGTTTGAACACAGAGCTGGAATCAGGATGGCCATTCGTACCGTATCAATACTGCATTTACACAGCCTGCACAGAAGAAGTAAGATTGGTCAGTCCTATGGTCCTCCATTACTGATGTGTAATGTACAGTTAAATTAACCCATGTGTACACATAACATCGAACTGTCCTAGGAGCAGAACACAATACTGTTTCTTTACAGATTTTCCATGAAAAAAAAAGAATTGTACTGTTTTTTTACAGATTTGAAATACAGTAGTAATTTACATTCTGTAAAATTACAGAAAACGACAGCAAATTTACAAGAAAAACTACAATTTTAGCTTTTTAACAAGATTTCTTTTTTTACAGTTTATTTTTGAAGTACTGTCAAAAACTGTAAAATTACATTTTAAACACAATTTACAAGAAAAATAGGGAAAACAATTTCATATATATCCTTATATCCTATAATTTTACAAGTAAAAAAATATTTTAGGGTTTATTCTGTTTTCCATTTTTTTTACAGTATGTATTTACTGTTACTATTAAATTAAATTATGAAAATGCATTGTTAAGAAAAACACAATTTTACTATTTGATCAATTTGAAGCATAATNCTCTTGTATATTTAGAGTTGCTCTTTAATAAAGAAAAAGTACTTATTATCCGAATACCCGATTAATCGATGGAAAAATCAGTAGAATACTCGATTAGTAAAAGAATCGATAGCTGCAGCCCTAATAGTCAGAAACACAATAATGTGTAAAGAACTGTATTTCTAACCATAGCTTCTCCAGTTTACAGTCAGAATTCTTCAGCAGATCCATAAACTGCGGCACCCAGTGTCACCGAGTTCATGATTACTCAGATTCAGTTCTCTTATGGAGGAATTTCATGATCTGTCTTTATGTTTTTGATCATTATTCACTATGTATTGCTCTTCGTTTTAAACACATTTGTATGAGATTCAGAAAAGCACCCTGCACAGCTGTGTTTTTGATGTCTGGCAGTGTTTATGAAATCTGGGGACTTTTTCCGGCCCCAACCCTACAGTATGACCAAATCTGGGCATGTTCCGCCCCGTTACTATGACTACAATCTACATTGAGCAAGGCCACAGTTTTACCACAGATAAAGACAAGAGAAGGGGGTGAAGAAGGGGAAACAGGTCATGATGACCATGACATAATTGTGGTGGGCGAGGATATATAAAATATATTTTAAAAATGAGGTAATAGCCAGCCTACCATGACTAAATACGCACCTTGGTAATGTGTGTACTAACACTAATGTTTTCAGCTTGCATTGTGGATTTTTCAGTAGATCCGAGAGTTTATTAACCCCTGAAGTTCCTAGATTATTTTTACTCAGGTTCAGGTGTCTCAGGTGTGATGGGTTTGAATTCAGAGCTGAAGACAGATCAGCACAACATTCCTTTGAGAAACCACAGCTTCTTAACCTATAATAATGAGAGAAAGAAACCGTTATAAACTAGTTCAAACATTAAGCGGTCACAAACAGACACAGATGTACTTTCTAGGCTTGTATTTAATGTAAACTACAGTACACCTATAACACTAACACAAAGACAAAATATCTGTTAAAAACACGTGTTTATGTGTGTTATGTCACAAACTGCTGTATGTGGATTTGATTCAATATAAATGTGAAGTTTGAGAGCCAGTCATAGCAATTCTTCTCCAATTTAAAACACACAATACAGATTTTCCCTTCCTACCCTTATTTGGACACAAGTGTTACACATGATATGTCAAACAGGTTATTTCACAAAATCATAGAAATGTAAATAAAACACTTCTATAAGGAAGGTTGAATGGAGTGACTGTAAAACGTTTGATGATGTTTGTTTGTATTTGAGTTTGAGGTGTTTTCTACAGAGTTGTCTAGTGTTTTATCCCATAATCTTTAGGATTATTGCAAAATATAAGATTTGTGATTAACAAAGGTTTATGATAATTAGATTGTCTGTCAAGATAATGTGAACATAACATTTATGAAATCTAAAGCCCAAGTACAATCAGCAAAAGTAAAAAGCTATAACCTGACTACACCACCACAGACCACATCACCATCACCCCACAAACCTCAACAACTCTTTCAAACTTGATGAAAAACATTACACACATTTAAACATGTTTCCTTCTGGGCACAAGTTTGTGAAGCTTATTATAATACAAAAAGAATCCAATCCAAATGTTTCCACAAGGTCCTTTAGAACATCATGGTGTAGCAGTGTATAGCATCATAGGGGCGGTTTCCTGGACAGGGATTATCTTAAACCAGGACTAGGCCTTAGTTAAATTAGGATATGAAAGTTGTTTTTAAAAACATACTTTACAAAAAAACATTACTGGTGTGCATCTTAAGACAAAACAGTCGCACTGATATGATATATTTTAAGATATGTCATTGTAAATTGTTGTCGATCAAGACATATTTAACATTTAAATTAGTCTAGGAAGCCGCCCCAGTGTAGAATTAAGATTAGTTTTTCACTAGAATAACTGGAAATGTTACTCACTCCAGTGTTTCCAGCTGGCACTGTGGATTTTTCAGTAGAAAACCGAGGAGGTTAGCTCCAATCTTTCCTAGTTTATTTTCACTCAGGTTCAGGTGTCTCAGGTGTGATGGGTTTGAATTCAGAGCTGAAAACAGAGCAGAACCTTGATCTGTTAAACCACAGGCTCTTAACCTACAATGAGACACAAAGAGAGAAGAAAATAACAGGAATGGTTAAAGTGAAAAGCATGTACATGTAATTTTTAACATATTTAACTCAACTATCAATTAGCCTTTTTAATATTTCAAAAATGTATTGTACTGGAAATGGGTCACACTTCATTAACAAAAAGCATATAGTCAGAAACACAATAATGTGTAAAGAACTGTATTTCTAACCATAGCTTCTCCAGTTTACAGTCAGAATTCTTCAGCAGATCCATAAACTGCGGCACTCCAGTGTCACCGAGTTCATGATTACTCAGATCCAGTTCTCTCAGGTGTGAACAGTTTGAAGACAGAGCTGAAACCAGGTGACCAATGCATTTCTGTGTAAGACTGCATCCAGACAACCTGTATAGATATGGTGTGCAGTGAAGAGATGAACACGTTTAATAACTGACAAATTCATATCTCTCTTAGAACAACTACTGACATATATTATCAAGGGTTAATAACACTTTTAAAACAAGCAACAATAAAACCTGACATCGACTCAACCATAAATCTGTGCCATAACTCTTGTTTCTTAAGTTAAAATTGAGCTAAAACACCTTTTATGAGGTCTCTTCAGCTAGAGACTTGAGAGAGTCCCGCCCGAGAGAATGATCAGTCTTTAGGCTTCTTCCACTTCATTTTCACAGTCACATTCCTTCCCCATTAATAGTAACGGTGGCTTATCTTATTAATATCTATCATCTTCGCCTCTTATACCAGACATGGTCAGTTGCACTCTTTAAAGATCCAGTGTGTGATGAAATGCAATATAATATACATACATATGTCTTCAGAGGTGTATAAAGACCCATAATGATGCGTTAAGTCTTAGAATGAGCTATCTCCATCTACACCTTTAACAGAGTTTTGATAAGAAATGTACCCCATATGATTGTGATTCTGTATTTGTGCAAGATGAGTTTTTTCCATTGTCATGTGATGATAAACGGACACTTTAAAAGATGTACCTCAGTGTGTTGAGCTGACAGTGTTTATCCTGCAGTAGATCAGAGATCTGTCTCACTCTTGACTCCTCTAGTTTACGCTTACTCAGATTCAGTTCACTCTGGAGTAAAGCGTTTATACCAAGAGTCTTCAGATACTCAAAGGCTTTTGCTGCAGAAGAACTTTTCAATAACCTGCGGAAAACAGAAAGTTGCAAAAACGTTAAATGTAGTTAAACTAAATTATCTAAAATATACAATCTAAAATATGTTGTAGAAGATGAAGTTTAATTAAACTCTGGCAGGTGGTGCTGATGAAAAAATTCACTTCAATGCAACAACAGATTGTGTAATTATAATAGTAAACACTATCTATAAATACTGTATTTAGCATGCATATGATTGTTTTTGTATTATTTTAACACACTCACCTCACAGTGTTCAGTGCACAGTTTGTATCCTCCAGTAAATCATAGATGAGTTTGACTCCTGATGGTCCAGGATCATTTCCAGAGAGATCCAGTGAGATCAGATGTGAAGGGTTTGATCTCACAGCTTCAGACAGACATCTGTAACCTTCTTCTGTTATACTGCACTCAGACAGACTAGAAAACAGACGTTTGAAATATTAAATCACATCTATAAATGGCATGTTTCCATGAACTGTTTAATATGAATTATTAATTTATTTTCTGGTCAGTTCATTATTACTGCTGACACAATCAAACTTTTAGTTTCTTTACAACAATTTTCACATGATAGAAGGGATCCGTTTATGTTTACTATTTGTTCTGTAGTTACCGGAGTTTCTTCAGTTTGCAGTTGGTATGTTCTAGTCCTTTCTGTAGTTTCTTCACTCCTGAATCCTGAAGATAATTGTTGCTCATGTCGAGCTCTGTCACACTGGAGTTTGAGCTTAAAACTGAAGCTAAAGATGAACAACTTTCTTCTGTTAGACCACAATCCCTCAGTCTGAAACATTTCACAAGAGAAACATACTGTCAACAATAGTTTTACC
This sequence comes from Triplophysa rosa, assembly GCF_024868665.1. Classification (NCBI taxonomy): domain Eukaryota; kingdom Metazoa; phylum Chordata; class Actinopteri; order Cypriniformes; family Nemacheilidae; genus Triplophysa; species Triplophysa rosa. The sequence continues at coordinate 37,951 of NW_026634116.1, forward strand.
TGATTTTACAAACACGTTTCAGTAAAAGATGAATAATAAAAACCAGCTACAACTACAACTACAATAAAAATAAACCCACTAATCTTTTTTTGTCTTTTAACTTCTGTTACGTGGACAGGACAGTATAGAGAGACAGGGAATTGTGAGAAGAGAGAAAAGTGAACAGGAGCCAGGAAAGAACCATGTGTCAGGACTTGAACTCAGGTCGCCCGAAGCGTTACTGTGCCACTGGACCACTGGCGCCAACAAACCCAGTAATCGTAATAAATCCCAGTAATCAAACACACAGAATTATCATACAGTTAAATTCATAATCGATGGTCTAAAGTCCGTTTAGGGAACTCGTTACACTCGGCGGTCATGTTTGCAATTCACTGGCAAGCTATTTCAGTCATAGCAAGACCACAGTCCTATCCACTTGAATGGGCGAAGACCAGGGGCGGAGCCTAGGCCCACCCAGATTGACAGCTGGCCCACCCAGTCAGAGCCAAGAAAATTATTTTTAATATTATTTTTTACCTCAATTCTACATTTGAATTGTATAAATTAAATAAAAACATTTGAATTGTTTGTTTAATAATAATGTCCAAATATTATTAAGAATGTGCTCACGTGACGTCAATTACGTTACGGCCGTTACGCTGCACGCCAATATTACTGTCTGTAGATTCTCTTTCAATGATCATGTAAACATGGCTAAACAGCAGGGGCAGCGTTTGTGTAATGGTGGAGTATGGCACTTACCATACCCTAGCATTCAGACAAAACAGTGGACACAAAGTGTGCATATTGATGCTCATTAAAGATAATGATAATATTTGTGACTACTGTATACTCTTAGCATGGGCGTCGGAACCATTTTAGAGTGTAAAAATGACACTTAATCATCAACAGCTTCAATGGTGTAGTGGGTAAGATGCGTGACTAGTACTTTTTGACACTATCGCATTTGTAGGTTCGAATCCACCTTTCACTTGTCTACATCACATATTAGATCATACAGGCATTTATTTTCAACAAAATGAACAGGTGTTTCATAATAAAGTGTATGGTAAGGAGAGTAGGGAGGCCTTTATTATCGACATCTGCCAATAAATTGGCAATTATTATTTTTTATTTTAAGTCGCATAACAATCTCATCTGCCCAAGCCAGATGTATAAATATTGCAAGATGAATAATATTTGTTACATTCTCTGTGAATAATTCTAAAATGTACTCCATGTGCCAGGGTTGCGCAGTCGCACTTACAGTATATCCGCGCGTCTTTTGGATTAACGCTACCTGTGTTTTCATTTGGATGAACTTCAGATTTTGCACTGCTTCAACCTCGCCACTACTTATGCAATAAACTGCACTGCAACATTCTTGTACACGTTTTGTTTAACGTTAGATATGATCTGGTATAATTTATGGTTCCGTTACTTTGGAATGTCATTGTTGTATGGCCAGAGGAAATTTTGCCATACCCATTGCCATTTTGGTGAAACGCCGCCACTGCTAAACAGCTATACATGCGGCAGTTTTTCAAAAAACCACGTCTAGACAATGACGCTGAAGAAACACACACTGAGGCACCTGGAAATGAAGGTGAAATACAAACAGCAACATCCAATGAGTCGAATGCTAATGGCAGCATTTGTGCTAAAGCCTCCAGTGATAGTCTCACTCAGCCGGCTTCCCAATTAGAAAATCAAAATTGTCCACCTCCAGATCTGTCCGCTCTTTCAGTTCTTATTGGAATGAACAGTTTAAATGGATTGAATATAGCAATACAAAAGATGGCATATTTTTAAAGCATGCAGACATTTTCCTGAGGTACACACCGAGTTTACTTTCACAAGAGACGGTTATACAAACTGGAAACGCCTCCGACAGGCCTGTAACAAACACGAGTCTAGTAAACCGCACGCAGTTCTTCTGACTTTTGACACACACAGGGAAAGCCGTGGGACCGTGTTAAATCAACTGCACGGTGATGCAGTTTCATTTGTAGAGCGAAGTTTAGTGAAATGCATTTGACGCCACAACGGGACGAAACACCGGTACATCAATTTTTCTAAAACATTACTCCAGTGTGTAGCAGAGCGCTTACTCGCGCTCACGCTAATTTAAACGTCATGAGAGGCGTGTAGTAATGTGGCGAATAAGAGTGAGAAGGATAGCGCTCTTAGCGGCGTTGTTCCTGAGGCTGATCTACTGCAGGAAAGGTAGCCGTAAGCGTGATGACGTGTGTGACGGAGGATGACGTGTGACGCAAGCATCTGGCTTGTTGCTCTCGAACACGCTTCGGAGAAGAATGGCATTTGAAACGGTTTGCAAACATTTTCAGGAAAGCCAGTCTAAGCGTGTGGGCACAACAGAAACGGATGATTCCGATGAACTTCGCGTTGATTCCACGCCTGTTGCCCCGAAACACTCATCCGAGGCCTTGCGATCTGCTTAACCTGGTCAGTCATTTTCCGCCTGCTCTGCTTACACACATTTCCAAACACACACACACATATAGTAACGTAAACATACACCTATTCTTTAAACATAAAAGCTTTTGCCCTTCTATGCAGTAGTTTGTTTTGAAGGTATACTTTTTTTTATTCAGGGAATTTTGTCTAATGTTTATTTTCTTTCATTGCATGTGAAAATGTGGAAAAATAGCGGTCTGAATCTGCTGTGGTGGAAAGAAACCCACATTTTTCCTGTGACGAATCTGGAACGATATTAGCAACCATACATTTCATGAACTTTGATTAATGTTATTTGCTGTTGTGGAGAAAACTGTGAATTTCTCACACTTGTATCCGGAAGTATTTCCTTATTTATGGGCACATGCGTTGACCGTTGTTCAATATTATTTTTTTTTTGTTTTGTTGGGGAAAATAATGATTAAATGATTATGTGAATTTAACTCTGTTTGTTTCATCTATATATATATTATCTGTTTTGTCTGTAACCGGTGGCATAGAGCTATCTGGGAAGAATTTATTTGGCAGTTCTTGCTGTCTGGCTCCCGAACATAATGTGAAATAATATATATATATATTGTTACTATACTACCTGGGCGTAGCCACCATCACAAGTTGCTTGAAAGGGTGATACGAATTATTCCGGCCCACCCACAATTTTACAGGCCCACCTATCATCTACTTTCTGTATCCGCCTCTGGCGAAGACTAATATTTCTAAAAATGTTGACAAAAAATCAGAATTAAATAACAATTCCGACCAACAATTAGTTCTGACCTGAACTGTACTTTTGTTTCCTTTCGAGGTTGCATCAGCTACTGCATGTATATGTACACTTACATCCTTGTTTTCAAGAGACAATAAATAAAGAGCAAATCCTCACGTGAGTGTGTTGAGCTGACAGTGTTTATCCTGCAGTAGATCAGAGATCTGTCTCACTCTTGACTCGTCTAGTTTATGATTACTCAGATCCACTTCTCTCTCAAGTAAAGGATTTTTACCAAGAACTCCAGTCAGATACTCAAAGGCTTCCACTGCAGAACAACTTTTCAAGAACCTGTGGACGCAAGATAACAGTGTCATTATTAATGAACATTTATTGTGACAACCTTGTATTGCAATAATGAAGATTAAACCATAAAAGCATACCTCAAACACATATTCAAGTTCTTTTAAAGAAAAAAATCAAAAGCAAAACAATTAGTCTAATTTTTATTTTAGGAATATTCACCTCACAGTGTTCAGAGCACAGTTTGTATCTTGTATTAAATCATAGATGAGTTGACTCCTGATGGTCCAGGATCATTTCCAGAGAGATCCAGTGAGATCAGATGTGAAGGGTTTGATCTCACAGCTTCAGACAGACATCTGTAACCTCTTCTGTTATACTGCACTCGGATAGTCTATGAAAAAATGTTTTAAATTTATACAATTTTTCATAAACATTTCTCTTAAGTACTTGTGAATGTGAGTGCAGCTGTGACGCGTCAGAGGAGATCTGGCCCTCCCGGCTGAGTACTGGCTTCTATGATTTTCTCCATTTATTTCTCATTGGAGTTTGGGTTCCTCGCCACAGGGCCGTGTTGGCTTGCTCAGCGGGAGTGCGCTGATATTAGATATTAGATTAGTTAAAGTGGATTCTTTAAGCTTGTTCTAAAACACCGTGCACTGCTGTGTTTGACCTTTTCTTTGTTTTTCTGTTTTTATTATTTTTTCTCCTGTAAAGCTGCCTTGGAACAATACATGTCGAAAAGCGCAATAAAATAAAATTGAATTGAATTTATTGTTTGATGGGTTTGACCAAAACTTACTTTGCTAATTCATTAACAACTGTACACGAATGCGTTGTCTTGTGAGTCACTAATGACGTTTTCTTATGGATTTGGTACTTGGTTCTGAATCTCATCTAATTTAGAGCATTCTACATTCAAATTTTCATTGTGTTTTAAAAATGTATCGTGTGAAAACACACAAACACATGAACACACAAATTTAGTGAATGAGGATGATGGATATCTACAGCAAATTACATTGGCAATATTTTATTTGTACATTACCACTGCAGGTGAACAGATGTCCACAAGTGTTAATATTGTTCATGATTGTTGTTGTTCTGTCGAATGTGTATGATGATGTGATAGATGATCTCACTTGAGTATGTGGAGTTGACACTGAGGATTCTTCAGTTTGTCACAGATGTGTTTGAGTCCTGAATCCAGCAGACGACTGTTGTTCAGATTCATCTCTCTCACCAGGGTTTTACAGGACAGAACAGCAGCTACAGCTGAACACTGTTTCTCTGTCAGCTCACAGTTATTCAATCTAAACACATCATCATCATCATCATCATCAGATCTTTATAACACACACATGTATGAAGGTTATTATACTGTACATATGAAACTCACCTGATTATCTCCACTTTACTATGAGAGTCCATCAATAGAGCCGAGAGTTTCTCTCCGTCCAGATCTCTCAGTTTATTGTCACTCAGATTCAGTTCTTTCAGCAGTAATGGATTCTCACCCAGAACTTCAGTCAGAGAAACACAAGCTGCTTCTGCATCACGACTCTTCAAGAATCTACACACAGAAGATCAGTTCACATCATTCTTTATCATATTTACTGCAGTGAACCTGGAACTGTAAAGAGTTCTGACAGAGTTTCAAGAGTTCTGTGTGTTTTAAGCTGCCTTTCCACTGCACACAACATTGGTATAAGACCGCTGGAATTCACTCAGTAACTGTGGTAATAAACTTTTATTCTGAACATAAATCCACACTAATATATGGAGAGAAGCTCATTCTAGTAAAGAAGCGCATGAGCGTTCATCCTCCAAGTTTCACCATAGAGGAATGACGACAGGAATGCAAACAATAAACAGCTATGTCTACATAACAAAAGACTGCCAATACTTTAAGTGAATAATAATGATTATTTGTGATAATCCAAGAGCCTCCACAAGAATAAAGCATAACTATTCATTATATTCTAAATTATTAATTTAATTACTAATTCTTCTAAATTAATGTATTGATTTTTTTCTAGCAAATCATTTTCTTCTTTGAATTACAATTCAGTAAATTCCTCCTCTGGTCATTCCAATAAATATTGCAGTTACACACTGTTTGATCAACCTAGTTTCATAAAGCAGACTTCACATGTGTGACTGATGTTTAATATTTAAAAGCTTTACTCACCTCACAGTGTTCAGAGCACAGTTTGTATCTTGTATTAAATCATAGATGAGTTGGACTCCTGATGGTCCAGGATCATTTCCAGAGAGATCCAGTGAGATCAGATGTGAAGGGTTTGATCTCACAGCTTCAGACAGACATCTGTAACCTCCTTCTGTTATACTGCACTCGGATAGTCTATGAAAAAATGTTTTAAATTTAGTTCGTTTTTCTATTTGATAAAATAGTAAATCTCACCAGTGCAGAATCCTTCACATACATGCATTAAGAACAAATGAACATGAATAAAAACACAAACTTGAGTTTCTCCAGTGTACACAGTGAATTCTTCATCAGATGAGAGATGTTCTTGATTCCTGAGTCTCCCAGTGTATTTCCACTCAGATTCAGCTCTTTCACATGTGATGGATTCTCATTTAAAGCTGCTGTGAGAGCAGCACAACCTTCTGCTGTGATACGACAAGAATTCAACCTGAAGAGACACAAAACAGACCTCATCTACGCCTTAATGATAGTTAATTCATAGTTCCTGTCACTCACTCAACATTGTGTCAAGTCAATGTAGTGACAAAAGGACTCATGTTAAGGACCCATTTACTGATACTTTAGAGGTGAGAACTTGTGAGTGGAATTTTCATGCTTCTCTTCCAGACATACGGGTATATAACAATATACCTGCTTAACTAATTTAGTGAAAGGGTAAGTTCATCCAAACGTTCAACATGTTTTAAGACATCCGGGCGTCTTCGGAGCACAAATAAAGATATTTAAGGATATCGGAGAGATTTCCAGGCATTTCCAGGCCTTTCCAGACATAACAGTTATAGTTTTTGTCAAAGTCCAGAAATGTACTAAAGACAACGCGCCATATACTGACAAGACAGAGGAGAATATATCGATTAAAGTTGTTATTTTGGTTTGTTTTCTCGTCTCTTCAAAAAAATTCAATCGAGCCAGTATGAGCGGATGGACCAATTTAACGATTTTCTGAACCTTGACAAAAACATCTTGGTTACGATTATAACCTCTGTTGTGTCGAGACAGAATGGGGTTTGAACTTGAGATCATCTCTGCTTGTAGTTTTAAAAGGCCAATGAACTTGGCAAATGGCATGGCATCACGACTTCCAGTGGAGCGACACTGACTGGCCTGGGCAAGTCACAAGTGAGCAGTACCGCGAATCGTAACCCTCCAATTGTGTAGTAAGGCATCAGTTCGAGTGTGTCAACGACGACAGGCTCTTACCAACAGCCGTACAGGGGGTGGCCTTCCTACTCTAGAGATGAGATAGCCACCCGGCACCGTAGGGAAGACTGAGAAGCGCTACACCCTCGCCTGAGGGGGAATGCTATGGAGACCACATCCTGCCGTAGGGAGTTAATAAGTGGAATACCTACACAGTCTCACCAGTGGCGAGATCTCATGGGAGTAGTAGTGCGGGGTCCCAACCAGGGGTACACAGAAGCGGTGGAGTCCACCGAGGGGAGGTCACAGGTTCACCAACAGGGGAACCAAGAGTGAGGAAACGTCAGACGGGACGACCCAAGCGGGGAGTCACTACGTGTGGAGCACTAGCTCAGCTATAGGGGTTCACCTCGTGAGGGATAACTCTGCCTATACCGGGCTTGGTATACGGGCCGCTCTTCCCGGCTTGTAAATCAAAGAAGTGCTTAGTAGTGATGGATGGGATGCTTGTACATCACCCGGTGGGGGAAGTAGGGAAGCTGAATAGCGCACTGACTCGCCTGATGAACGGGAGAAGGCGCTTCGCAGGCATACGCCCACTGAAGGTGTAAAATTGTTCTGCGTAGCCCAACCCGTAGCTCTGCAATGTCTGCCAGAGAGACGCCATGAGCCGGTGACCACAAGGGGGCTACATCCCGGGTTGAGTGAGCTCTCACTGCAAGTGGGCATGGGAGATCCTGGGACCGGAATGCCAGAGTGATGGCGTCCACGATCCAGTGCGCCAATCTCTGTTGGGGACAGCTCTCCCTTTCTGCTGTCCTCCAGAGCAGACAAAGAGCTGCTCAGAACTTCTGAAGCGCCGCGTGCAGTCCAAGTAGAGGCGCAGGGCGCGTACTGGACACAACATGGCAGGGGTTGGGTCTTCCTCCCCAGGGCAGAGCTCCTGCAAGTTCACCACCTGCTCCCTAAAGGGAGCGGTGGGAACTTTGGGCACGTAGCTGGGCCGGGGTCTCAGAACCACGGGGGAGTCGCCCGGCCCAAACTCTAAGGACTCGTTGGATACAGAGAGTGCATGCAGATCACCTACCCTCTTGGTTCAGGTGAGCGCCACTAGGAGAGCCGTCTTCATTGTGAGATGAGGTAGAGCGGCTTCTCCCAGGGGCTCAACGGGGACCTTCTCAGGCCCTCGAGGATCACGTTGAGGTCCTGAGAGGGTAAGGGGCACGGACGGGGAGGATTCAGCTTCACTCAGGATCTCCTCGTCCTGTTCAAGAGCCAGACGTGGAGGTTCCAGAGGTGGTCTGGCCTAGGGTGCCTAGGGTGCCAGACCGTGCCCTTCCCCTGAGAAAGAAGGTCCCTCATCAGGGGAATCGGCCAGGGGGGAGTCGTCGCCAGATGCGTCAGCTCTGAGAACCAAGTCTGGTTGGGCCAGTGGGGCGCAACTAACAGGACCCGATGCTCCTCTTCCCTGACCTTGCATAGGAGGCTAACTGGGGGGGGAAGGCATACTTCAGCTTGTCCCACGACCAGCTGTGCACTAAGGCATCCGTGCCGAAGGGGGCCTCGGTCAGGGAGTACCAAAGCGGGTAATGGGTGGTGTCCAGGGAGGCGAACAGGTCCACCTGTGCCTGCCCAAACTGCTCCCAAATGAGCTGTATGGTGCGGGGTGGAGTCGGCACTCTACGTGGAGCGTGACCTGTCAAGAGAGCACGTCCTAACCTACACCCTACCCCTTACCCCTACATGTTCCCCTACCCCTCTGTTTAGCATATTCATGTGCAGGGTATCTCGATTCTCTTTTGGTTTGAGGGGTAGGGGGGTAGGGGTATAGCCAAATACAGCCCTTCAAACAAAGATTTTTGGTGACCTCACGAAGGGGTATAACATTTTCCAGCATATACCAACAACAGCGACAACATGGCAGCCCAAGCGAGCATAGCGCAAGTCTTTTTTGACTTTTCTTTTTTTAACTTTCACAAATGTGAACATTGTGAAAAGAAGTGGATGTGCTGGTTGTCAAATAACAGCTCCTTACGTTCCAAGGTGAAAGACTCTCCGTTTCTTTCTGACGAGCCATTTGTTCAGCTAATGCTGACATAGAAGTTTCAATTCTGGTCAATTTAGACTAAATGCCATAAGTCATCTTATCGATTTATTTGTGATCTCTTGATGGATTTCGATGCCCTTCAAAAGAGCTTGCAACGATATTTCATCTTCGGCCATGCTTGTTGCAGTCAGTAGATTGAGGAACGTTGCAAATTCTTCGCATTTTACGTCCTTTTTAACAATTCATATGCTCTGCCATACACAATCGACATGACCCCTTAATTATAATAACAAAGTATAATTAAATAAGTATTGTGCCTAACACCCCTGCCGCATGGACAGCAATTGGTGCTCTGAGCAGCTCCCGTTACCATGTGCTGGTGCATTTGATACCATTGTGTATTGTTACATCCACACTGCCAGAACTCATCACACAGTTCAAGTGCTGCAGAGTTTAGTATAGGGGACCCTAGTGTCACTACATCAACACAACGTCAAGGGAGTGACGGAGAGAGAACGTCTTTGTTTCTATTGTATTCGTCAGCTCAGCAGCACGCATCTGAATGAGTGAAGTGAGCCACTTTCGTTTAAGCAAATTCCACTCACCGAGTCTCATTGGCCTTTTCTAAAAGATGGGGGCTCTTTGGGACAAATCCCTCGTGTACTACATTGACATGTCTCGCTCTCATCAGAGAATGGATGTTACATTAGAAACCACAACATTCTCTATACCCTCTTTAGAGTACTTCATGATGATTTTAATGAGAAAAACACATTGAAAATGTACCGTAATTTCTGTCTATGCTGAACAGAACACCATGTATGAAAACAGTATAGAAATAACTCACGTGAGTGTGTTGAGCTGACAGTGTTTATCCTGCAGTAGATCAGAGATCTGTCTCACTCTTGACTCGTCGAGTTTACGATTACCCAGATTCACTTCTCTCTCAAGTAAAGGATTTTTACCAAGAGATCCAATCAGGTACTCAAAGACTTTCACCGCACAAGGATTTCTCAAAAATCTGCAGAAAACAAAATTGCAAAAGTTAAATGATTTTAAAAATATAGAAAATGTTGTTGAAATAAAACTCCAGCAGCTGGTGCTGATGAAAACCATTTCATTTTAATAGCTTTTGTTTAATCTTAAATTAGTCAACAAACATCAGATTACACCAACAGTGTAATATAATAGTGACACCAATTCTCTGAGAACATTTAGCCTGTTTATGATTTATTTTGTATTACGCTGTGGTCTGTCTGAATAGTCGATTCTGAAGGAGTGCATGAAAACTGTTAAATGCACAGGTAGTTCTAGTCAGTTTTAATCTCCATTCTAAATGAATGCTCTACCTACCGTAAAACATGAGTAACGTAATAAACTACATTTATTAAACTTATTAAAGAATCGCTACACTATGTTCTTCAGAAATTATGGGGTAACATCTTTGTTTTTGACGTTCTGGAATCTCACAGCTTCATGTAGAGAGACGCGCAGAGTGCAGGTTACTCTCTCTCCCTCTCTTTCTCTATCTTTCTCTTTCTCTTTCTCTTTCTCTCTCTCTCTCTCTCCCTCTTTCTCTCGCTCTCTCTCTCTCTCTTTCTCTTTCTCTCTCTCTCTCTCTATCTATCTTTCTCTCTCTCTCCCTCTCTCTCTCTCTCTTTCTCTCTCTTTCTCTTTCTCTCTCTCTCTCTCTCCCTCTTTCTCTTTCTCTCTCTCTCTCTCTCTCTCTCTCTCTCTCTTTCTCTCTCTCTGTTTCTCTCTCTCTCTCTGTCTCTCTCTCTCTCTCTCTCTTTCTCTCTCTCTGTGTGCTCTCTCTCCTCTGTCTCTCTCTCCTCTCTCTCTTTCTCTCTCTCTGTGTGTCTCTCTCTCTCTCTGTCTCTCTCTCTCTCTCTCTCTCTCCCTCTGTTGTCTCTCTCTCTCTCTGTCTCTCTCTCTCTCTCTCTCTTTCTCGTCTCTCTGTGTGTCTCTCTCTCTCTCTCGTCTCTCTCTCCTCTCCCTCTCTCTCTCTGTTCCCTCTCTCTCTGTCTCTCTCTCTCTCTCTCTCTTCTCTCTCTTCGTGGTCTCTCTTCCCTTCTCTCTTCTCTCTCCTCCTGTGTCTCTCTCTCTCTCTCTCTCTCTCTCTCTCTCTCTTTCTCTCTTGTGTGTGAATTTAAAGCGGACAGACAGAGCGTTGATCTAGATTCTACTCAGCCGTACTGATGAAAACAATCTCATTTCATCATTTAATCCGTCTGATCAAAATTGCACTGCAAACATCAATAACAGCTTTAACTTATTTTTAATTTGTTCAAATGACATGCGCATAAGCCTTTGCTGAATCACCTAGTCTTTATTTAAGTTCACGGACAGCTCACTCACAGTGTTCAGTGCACAGTTTGTATCCTCCAGTAAATCATGGATGAGTTTGACTCCTGATGGTCCAGGATCATTTCCAGTGAGATCCAGTGAGATCAGATGTGAAGGGTTTGATCTCACAGCTTCAGACAGAGCAACATAACCTCCTTCTGTTATACTGCACTCAGACAGACTAGAAAACAGACGTTTGAAATATTAAATCACATCTAATGTTACTGATACATTTGTATAAACTGGTTTAATTGTTAAAAACAGTGCATTGTTGTAAAAAGTGCATTGTTTCTTTTCAGGTTATTAGAGAAAAACAATATTCATTACTACTGTGACAGACTCAACAACAACAACAAAAACTTGGTGTATTTTCCTATTACTAAAGATCTAAAGCATCTACTTCTCTTAATGTAGTTACCGGAGTTTCTTCAGTTTGCAGTTGGTATGTTCTAGTCCTTTCTGTAGTTTCTTCACTCCTGAATCCTGAAGATTATTGTTGCTCATGTCGAGCTCTGTCACACTGGAGTTTGAGCTTAAAACTGAAGCTAAAGATGAACAACTTTCTTCTGTTAGACCACAATCCCTCAGTCTGAAACATTTCACAAGAAAAACATAATTTACAATCACACACACAACTAAACGTCAACACTGCTGTTCTGTGTAGGCTATACTGAGTCATTGTTATAACTGACTTCACAAACAGACAAATAATGATAAAACCAGGGATGCACGATTATAGCAAAAATATTCAAATAATAACTCAATGATTCCCCTTAAATTATAATTGACATTATTATATAATAATATACATACTTGTTTCAAATCAAATTTTTACACTTTAAACTTTTAGGGGTAGTTTCCTGGACAGGGATTATCTTAAACCAGGACTAGGCCTTAGTTAAATTAGGATATGCAAGTTGTTTTTAAAAACATACTTTACAAAAAAACATTAGTGGTGTGAATCTTGAGACAAAACAATCGCACTGATATATTTAAAGATGTGTCATTGTAAGTTGTTTTCGATCAAGACAACATTTAAGTTAGTCTGGGACTATAGGCTTAAACCCTGTCTGGGAAATTGCCCCTTAAAGTCGGGGTAAAGCAATGTTAAGAATTGATTCAAAGCACATATACTATTGAGTTTGTAAAATACAGCATTTCTGGAATCTAAAGAGAGCATCCGCATGATTTACACTGCAAAAAAATCATTTCTTATCAAGCATTTTGTCTTGTTTTCTAGTAAAAATATTACAAAATTCTTAAATCAAGATACGTTTACTTTAACAAGAAAAAGACCCAAGATATTTAGTCTTGTTTAATGAAACAAAATATGAGAATTAAGTAAATTTATGTTTAAAACAAGCAAAAATTCTAACAATGGGGTAAGTAAAATAATCTTAGTCTTAATCTTAAATCTAGTTTTACCTTTTTCTTGGGTACCTAATTCAAATGTATTTTTATATAATAAATATAATATATATATATATTTCTCTTCAAAATGTTTTTTCTTCAAACATTTTTCTTTTCAATTCAAAATTTTCCCTCTTTCATTTATTTCTCTTCAAGAGGCCACACAAAAGAATAGACATCTTGCAGAGTTGGACAGCCGGTTGATCACTGAGATATAGACCGACAAGTTAAAGGTACAAAAATAATAAGGCTGTTACACATGACAACAAATGCCATATTAAACACAAGTAACCTAAACAAAATAATGCTATATTAAACATATTAGCAGAGNATACAATCTAAAATATGTTGTAGAAGAGAAGTTTAATTAAACCTGGCAGGTGGTGCTGATGAAAAAATTCACTTCAATGCAACAACAGATTGTGTAATTATAATAGTAAACACTATCTATAAATACTGTATTTAGCTGCATATGATTGTTTTTGTTTATTTTAGTACACACTCACCTCACAGTTTCAGGCACAGTTTGTATCCTAGTAAATCATGAGATGAGTTTGACTCCTGATGGTCCAGGATCATTTCCAGTGAGATCCAGTGAGATCAGATGTGAAGGGTTTGATCTCACAGCTTCAGACAGAGCAACATAACCTCTTCTGTTATACTGCACTCAGACAGACTAGAAAACAGACGTTTGAAATATTAAATCACATCTATATATACATTTGTAATAATGTTTAATATGATTATTAAAGTCGTTCATTATTTGTAAAAGTCAAACTTGTTTCTTTCATTTTCAACAGAAAAGGGATTCCAGTTTCATAGTTCTAAACTCATCTACTTCTCTAATGTAGTTACCGGAGTTTCTTCAGTTTGCAGTTGGTATGTTCTAGTCCTTTCTGTAGTTTCTTCACTCCTGAATCCTGAAGATATTGTTGCTCATGTCGAGCTCTGTCACACTGGAGTTTGAGCTTAAAACTGAAGCTAAAGATGAACAACTTTCTTCTGTTAGACCACAATCCCCAGTCTGAAACATTTCAAAGAAACATACTGTCAACAATTGTTTACCTGATTTTACAAACACGTTTCAGTAAAAGATGAATAATAAAACCAGCTGCAACTACAATAAAAATAAACCCACTAATCTTTTTTTGTCTTTTAACTTCTGTTACGTGGACAGGACAGTATAGAGAGACAGGGAATTGTGAGAAGAGAGAAAAGTGAACAGGAGCCAGGAAAGAACCATGTGTCAGGACTTGAACTCAGGTCGCCCGAAGCGTTACTGTGCCACTGGACCACTGGCGCCAACAAACCCAGTAATCGTAATAAATCCCAGTAATCAAACACACAGAATTATCATACAGTTAAATTCATAATCGATGGTCTAAAGTCCGTTTAGGGAACTAGTTACACTGCGTCTCAGTCTGGCATATCAGTCATATCATACCACCACATCTATCACTAGAGAACCAGCCGGCTACAGTAACCAAGAAAATTATTAATATTATTTACAAAATTCATCTTTTAACTGAATTTAATAATCTGTTAAGATTCCACAATACCTAAACACTATTCGAATGGTTGTTACCGTTACAATTATAATCTCCAAAATTTAACAATCCGCTCCAGCGTCAAACGTACCGCCGATTCATCAAATTATGTGCAATCTACTTTACTTGATATAAACATCGCTAAACATCGGATTTGCGCAACTTATATCAATCATCGTTATTATCATTCTTCTCCATCAGCTATATATACCACTCACGTGGACACATTTCAATTAAAATTATTTATAAATTCTATTAAGATCAGTCTACTCTTAGGATTCCTCTCAATATATGTAATAATCAAATAGAAAACGTAAGGTATATGGCCTTACCATACCTACATTAGCAAACATGACACAAAGGCAATTACCATAAAGAATAAATTTGACATATAACTCTTCACTGGCTAGTTTACTTTCACAAGAGACGGTTATACAAACTGGAAACGCCTCCGACAGGCCTGTAACAAACACGAGTCTAGTAAACCGCACGTAGTTCTTCTGACTTTTGATGCACACATGTACAGTGGGACCGTGTTAAGTCAACTGCACGGTGATGCCGTTTCATTTGTAGAGCGAAGTTTAGTGAAATGCATTTGACGCCACAACGGGACAAAACACCGGTACATCAATTTTTCTAAAACATTACTTCCAGCTTGCTTGAAAGGGTGATACGAATTATTCCGGCCCACCCACAATTTTACAGGCCCACCTATCATCTACTTTCTGTATCCGCCTCTGGCGAAGACTAATATTTCTAAAAATGTTGACAAAAAATCAGAATTAAATAACAATTCCGACCAACAATTAGTTCTGACCTGAACTGTACTTTTGTTTCCTTTCGAGGTTGCATCAGCTACTGCATGTATATGTACACTTACATCCTTGTTTTCAAGAGACAATAAATAAAGAGCAAATCCTCACGTGAGTGTGTTGAGCTGACAGTGTTTATCCTGCAGTAGATCAGAGATCTGTCTCACTCTTGATCTCGTAGTTTAGATTCCTCAGATTCACTTCTCTCTCAAGTAAAGGATTTTACCAAGAATCCAATCAGATACTCAAAGCTTCCACGCAGAAGAACTTTTCAAAACCTGAGAAAACAAAATTGCAAAAGTTAAATGTAATAAATTACAAAAATATAGAAAAATTATGGAAAATTCACTGACATCTTTAATCTTGAATTCCTTTTCACTTGAATTCAACAACAAATGTGTATTATAATACTAAACAATATCACTAACTGCATGATTTATTTTGTATTATTTAACACAGCTCACCTCACAGTGTTCAGTGCACAGTTTGTATCCTCCAGTAAATCATGGATGAGTTGGACTCCTGATGGTCCAGGATCATTTCCAGTGAGATCCAGTGAGATCAGATGTGAAGGGTTTGATCTCACAGCTTCAGACAGACATCTGTAACCTCCTTCTGTTATACTGCACTCAGATAGGCTATAAAACAAAGTTTTGTTATTTATACAATTTATTCATAAACATTTACTTATTTGTAATGAGAGTGCAGCTGTGACGCGTCAGAGGAGATCTGGCCCTCCCGGCTGAGACTGGTTTCTCATGAGGTTTTTTCTCCATTTATTTCTCATTGGAGTTTGGGTTCCTCGCCACAGGGCCGTGTTGGCGTGCTCACCGGGAGAGCGCTGATATTAGATTATTAGATTAGTTTAAAGGTTCGGTAAATTCTCTTAACATCGCTTGTTCTACAAACACCATGCACTGTACTGTGTTTTACCTTTTCTGTGTTTTTCTGTTTTTATTTTTATTTGCTCCTGTAAAGCTGCCTTGGAACATTGTGAAAAGCTCAATATAAATAAAATTGAATTGAATTTCTTGTATTGAATGATTGACCACTTATTGGACCTAATTCATCAACAACTGTACACAAGCGTTGTCTTGTGAGTCACTAATGACGTTTTCTTTGGATTTTACTTGGTTCTGAATCTCATCCTACATTTAGAGCATTCTACATTCAAATTTTCATTGTGTTTAAAAAATGATATCAGTGTGAAAACACACAAACACATGAACACACAAATTTAGTGAATGAGATGATGGATAATCTACAGCAAACTTACATTGGCAATATTTTATTTGTACATTACCACTGCAGGTGAACAGATGTCACAGTGTTTAATATTGTCATGATTGTTGTGTTCTGTCGAATGTGTATGATGATGTGATAGATGAGCTCACTTGAGTATGTGGAGTTGACACTGAGGATTCTTCAGTTTGTCACAGATGTGTTTGAGTCCTGAATCCAGCAGACGACTGTTGTTCAGATTCATCTCTCTCACCAGGGTTTTACAGGACAGAACAGCAGCTACAGCTGAACACTGTTTCTCTGTCAGCTCACAGTTATTCAATCTAAACACATCATCATCATCATCAGATCTTTATAACACACACATGTATGAAGGTTATTATACTGTACATATGAAACTCACCTGATTTTCTCCACTTTACTATGAGAGTCCATCAATAGAGCCGAGAGTTTCTCTCCGTCCAGATCTCTCAGTTTATTGTCACTCAGATTCAGTTCTTTCAGCAGTAATGGATTCTCACCCAGAACTTCAGTCAGAGAAACACAAGCTGCTTCTGCATCACGACTCTTCAAGAATCTACACACAGAAGATCAGTTCACATCAAATGTTATCATTATGTCTCTTGGAGTTCACATCATTCTTTACAGTTCCAGTGCAGTTTTTGACTGCTTCACTGCAGTAAATATGATAAAGATTATTTTCTATATTAGCAGATCAATTCTGTTTGAGTTCTGCGTCTCATAGTCAGTGTGTTATAAACATTATATTTAGGGATATGTGCAGTAAATAAGGGTTGTGCAACATTCCAAAATTGTTTGCCAAATGTCAAATTTAATGTAAGTTCCATTTGAATTCCATGTCATAAATGTCAGTTCCACACTCACCTGTTTGTCTGATCTGTCTAGTTTAATACACTGAACTTCACATGTGTGACTAATGTTTAATATTTAAAAGCTGTACTCACCTCACAGTGTTCAGAGCACAGTTTGTATCTTGTATTAACTGATGGATGAGTTTGACTCCTGATGGTCCAGGATCATTTCCAGAGAGATCCAGTGAGATCAGATGTGAAGGGTTTGATCTCACAGCTTCAGACAAACATCTGTAACCTTCTTCTGTTATACTGCACTCAGACAGACTATGAAAAAATGTTTTAAATTTACTTCGTTTTTCTATTTGATAAAATCTCACCAGTGCAGAATCCTTCACATACATGCATTAAGAATAAATGAACAAGAATGAAGACACGTACTTGAGTTTCTTCAGTGTACACAGTGAATTCTTCATCAGATGAGAGATGTTCTTGATTCCTGAGTCTCCCAGTGTATTTCCACTCAGATTCAGCTCTTTCACATGTGATGGATTCTCATTTAAAGCTGCTGTGAGAGCAGCACAACCTTCTGCTGTGATACGACAAGAATTCAACCTGAAGAGACACAAAACAGACCTCATCTACATGAGCAGAACAACAAACCTTACTTCATGCAAGACTTTAAAAAACCAGATGCTGAAAGGTAATTAACACAATGTCATAAATTTGGGCATAACAGTGCATGTGTATAGACATTTATTGGTAATCAGAATGTCTCAAACTCGATCGCTGTTGATCCTTAGATCAGTAGCCTAGCTAAAGGCATCTCCAAGAGTCAGATCACTCAGACAGCTTCCACACAGAAGAGATTTTAAGAACCTAAACATAACATGAAATTACATAAACGCTATTGTACTAGTGTAAGTTAGTGTATGTGAACCTTTGCAGATTGTGACCCTGCTTAAATTACTCTTAACTTCAAAAAGGACTAACTATCATGAAACCACCAATGCACTTTTTATGTCATTCGATAGCTTTATGCGAGGAATAAACCAATATAGCATAATTAAGAAACTCTGACCTCCGCTGGTGCTGTCTGTCAATCTCCAGTCAGCATCCTAAGCATCGCGTTAACTTTAAAATCTTGCTTATTACCTATAAAGCCTACAGGTTTAGCTCCTCAGTACTTGAATGAACTCTTTTGTATTACAGTCCTTCAGTGCATTACGCTCTCAGGCGTCCTGTCAGTTGGTAATACCTAGAATTTCAAAATCAAGTGCAGGTGGTAGATCCTTTTCCTATCTAGCGCCTAAACTTTGGAATAGTCTTCCCTGCACTGTCCGGGAGGCAGACACACTCTGTCAGTTTAAATCTAGACTAAAGACGCATCTTTTTAATCTTGCATACACTACTCTTCCATAATATAAATCTTCTGAGGGTTTAGGCTGCATTAGTTAGATCAACCGGAACCAAAAACACAACTGATGTACTTGTTGCATCAAAGAGTACAGAACAGTACTCTACTCTCAGCCAGTCTTGTCTCATTGTTCCAAGGTTACCACAGCGAGCAGGATGCAGTTCATGGCCTGACCTGATGGTAGAGCGGAGAATGGGAAGTGGGGACCTGACAAGAGCTGAGATGATAGAGCTGGATAAAGAAGGACGCGGTCTCTTGACATGTCTTCACCACAAAATTTCAAATGCTATTAGATTATTAATGATAATCTTAAACTATAATTTATTTTATTATTAAGTTTATTTATTTTATTTAGCCTTGTTGTGCAAGTCTCTGGAGCTTGTGCAGAGGCAGCAGCTTTTGCCAGAGGGGAACTGGAATCCCCTGGTTGGGCCTGGGTTCTCCTGAGTTTTTTTTCTCGATTAGAGTTTTGGGTTCATCTGGCCTGACCGGGGGGGCTGCTTTAGAATTTTAAAGTTTTACTTAATTAATATTGCATATAGGAATTTATTATCTGTTATATTTGACCTGTGCTTCTCTCTCCTTTATCCTAAATGTGTGCTCTCACTGAGCGTGTGTGCTTGTGTGTGTGTGTGTGTGTGTGTGTGTGTGTGTGTGTGTGTGTGTGTGTGTGTGTGTGTGTGTGTGTGTGTGTGTGTGTGTGTGTGTGCGTGTGTGTCAGTGTGTGTGTGTGTGTGTGTGTGTGTGTGTGTGTGTGTGTGCGTGTGTGTGTGTGTGTGTGTTGTGTGTGTCTGTGTGTGTGTGTGTGTGTGTGTGTGTGCGTGTGTGCGTGTCTGTGTGTGTGTGTGTGTCTGTGTGTGTGCATACTTGTCTGTGTACATGTGTGTGAGTGTGTGTATGGAATATTTTGTATGTGGGTATGTCTGTCTTCTGTGTTTTCAACCTTTTCTTGTTTTTACAGGTACAACTTTAATTGTTTTGCTTATAGTCAATATGTCTCATGTACAGCTGCTTTGTAACAATGAAAATTGTAAAAAGCGCCATATAAATAAAGTTGAGTTGAGCATGTGTGTGTACGGTGACGGTCAGGACGCTACTCTTTCCAAGATGTTCCAATGTTTTCATTATTCTTCATAATGACAAGATGATAGTCTATGGTTTTGTTTAAAATGTATTTTGCTAGAGACTGAGTTACTCGCTGAATGTAGCTTAGCTTATTAGAAGCGGTCTGAATATGTTGCGTCTTCATATGAAATAACTCTTTTTAAACCTCTGATTTAACTGTATACTGTCGGATTGATGCAACGCACTATGTGTTAAACGTAACATATCATCTCTTCGCATTGTATTCTAACTATTATTTACTTTGGGGAGCAAAATGATCCCCGGGACTTCAGAAGGAGTAGGTGCTTTAAGCGCATCATTGTGCGTCCGGGATGCACATAACTGTAAATAACGAAGCGAATGCATTAAGCGCATCATTCTGAGTTCCGGGTGTGCGGGCTCGCTTTAACGCCACTCTGCATTAGAGTCTTTTATACGGTGATAGTTTTGTACAATAAACAGAGACAGATACTAGTATTTTACTTTTACTCAATTACATGATGAGACTGAAAATAGAGTCGGATATTACTTGCAGGAAAAAAATATAGAGCATATATCATGCTCTAGTATTTCATATACACATTTTTATTTGTTTTTTTTTACATTTACATTTTTGCCCAGTTTCACAGACAAGGATTAAGACCAATCCCAGACTAAAATGAAAGTTTGAGTTGTCTTAACTGAAATTAACGTGCACTGACATACCTTAAAATATACCATTGCCATTGCTTTGTTTCAAGATGCACACCAGTAATGGTTTTTACTGAGGCATTTTTATAAAAGCGACTTAAATATCCTAATTCCACTAAGGCATAGTCCTGGCTTAAGATAAACCTTGTCTGTGAAACTGGGCCTTAGTCATTTAGCAGAGGCTTTTATCCAAAGCGACCTACAGATGAGGGAAACAATGGAAGCAATTGGAACAAAAAGCATAAGTGCAATAAAAGAAAACTGGTCTCATATAGCTACCACAGTATACAGAGCTAAGTTTATCTTATTTTTTCACCTTTAATACAGTACTCAAGTACATAAAAAAATCAGTCTTTTTTTACATTTAAAATTAAAAGTACTTAATTAAAAGAAGATAGTGATGTTAATGTAAACACGGATTAAAATGTTAAAACAACAATATTTATTTATAAGATGTAGTGGAGTAAAAAGTATGATATTGTGGAGTGCAATAAATGAGGAGACAAGAGACGAAGATGCGTCGGATCCGCTTACTCTCCACTTTAATATATCTCACACCGAACAGCGAGTGAAGTCAAAACACAGCACACACATCTCAAACCCGAACACCCAACCAACTCCTCCCTCCCTTAAAGGTATAGTACCTTGGTGAATGTCTCAGTATTACTTGTGGTTCGCCACAATATGTTTTATAATGTAAGAAAATACTAGAACTTATTGTTTATTTGCAAAGTTTGCCAAAGGATTAATAAGGTAATCAAAAAAATCTTTATTAGATTAATAAAAAATAATAATCTTTAGATTAGTCAACTAATCGAAAAAATAATCGTTAGATTAATCGACAATTAAAACAATCGTTTTAATTGCAATCGCCCTATTACACATATGCAATGAATTATGTCTGATTATAAAACCAACACAGACTAACGTACACAATACCAGTTTAAAAAGCGACACCTCATGAGAGCGCTCTCAGCAAAAACACCCTACACTAGCACACAGTAAACAGAGATTCACCAGCGAATAAACTGTGATTATAATAAATATTAATATTAAACTGGTAACGTTACAGTGAACTAAACGTATGGAACGGACTGTAGCAAATTTACCATTTATCTGATAAAACGTCACTGTTATGCAGAATAACAGCAAATATGCACAATATGTTAAATTTAAGACTGACCACAGTCAAAATCACTCGTCTCAAATTAAGCTCACATCAGTAACCAGAATGAATTGAGG
Source organism: Triplophysa rosa (assembly GCF_024868665.1). Lineage (NCBI taxonomy): Eukaryota > Metazoa > Chordata > Actinopteri > Cypriniformes > Nemacheilidae > Triplophysa > Triplophysa rosa. The sequence continues at coordinate 59,462 of NW_026634116.1, forward strand.
CACGGTGGCCTAATAAATCATAAATAACTTACAATTTGATGATCAAATTACTTCATAACAAAGTCTTCCTCCTGTTGTTTTGAACAACGTTTATCAGCTTTTCTCTTTTTTTCCGAGACTTGATCAAGTTTATCCACAGGCTGTAAGTGTTTTGCGTTTTGAATGACGTTTTTCCACATTTCCGCATTTCTTCTTCTTCTTCTTTTTTTTAAGTTTGGCGGTTGGCGAACCAGCTTCGGGTGCTTCTTCCGCTTTACGAGATTGCTAGTGAACAACGGCTGAATCCGAAATCGCATACTCAATGAGTAGGTACTTAATTTCAGAAAGTACGTACTCAACGGGGCTAAATGGGTGTCTTATGAGTGCGATCGGCGGTTGTCCACCATATTGACATGATCATGTGACATAATTGCAACATATGTTTGAGGTGCATATCCACCACCTACTGTACTGGAGTGTGGGCCAGAGATGAGCCATGTGATGTAATGACAAGCACAACAACTTAAAGGCGGGGTGTCTGATTTCTCTTAACCGTTGTTGATGTTCAAATCACCAAAACACAACACACCCCTACCCCATCTTACTGCTTCGTCAGCGCTCGGCTCACTAATGTCTGTCCTTTTCACTGTACACCTTACTGCTGATTGGCTACAAGGTTGTTTTGGTACTCGCCCGACTTTGTCTAAACAAGCGTAATTCGGAAATCGGACACCCCGCCTTTAAGTTATGAGAGACAGGTTGCATTAATAACCTTACCTATGGGTTTTGTACAAATAAACAACACATGAACAAAGCTTTCAATTTTCTTCAAGTACAGCACATTCAGAGTTTTTATTTTCATGTATTTTCATTTTACCTTGTAGGGCTATATGCTTTTGATAAAAGTAAACAATTATAAGAATACACAGCTTTGTGATTTTGCGATGCTTTTCTCAGTTTAATTTCGGCAATAACCGGCCCATCCACACTTCCCATTGTGAAGAATGATTATGCCAATGGAATTTTCTTTTTGTAACAGAAAAATGCTTGACTGTAAACTGCTGCTAATTATTCTTTTGTCTGTATTCTGCCTATTGGTTGATGTCTCTCACGTAGATACAGTTGCTCTAATATGCATTCTATTGTAGTATTAAAAACAACCTGAAAAATCTCTTCTGTGGTTTTTTTATGTGCCAAGTATGTTTTAACATGGAGTTATCCAATGTTATCCGACCACGCTCTCGTTTACTTTCACTTTCTCCTCATCTGTTCTTTTCTTTCCTTGTCCATAAAAACTACACCATTTTTACACGTCTCTTCATTTTTCTGTTTGGATAAATAAGTAATTTAATTTTAGTAATTAATTGGTTTAGGGCTTATTTGTGTTTTGTAATTATTTGTTTATGAAAGGTGATTAGAAAGTTGAATTGCACCAAAGTGTATCCGTTAAAACCACCTGATTAAAATGGTCTTGTGAATAATTATCATGTATTTTGTTATATCTGCAAGTAAAAAAAAACATTTAAGCAATATATAATATTGAAAAGGGCAAATATACATATAAAACACAAAGGTAAATAAACTGCTGAAAATAAGCTCAATATTAATGCTTCGTATTTAAATTCTATGAATTAAAACTATGTAAAATATAAAACACGGTCAATTTAAGAACAAAGCAAGGTCAATGTTATTGTTACATTAGCTTTACAATAATTAACAACATGTTTAATTGTACATGAAAGTCGGCTGAGACTGTTTTGCGGGCTGTGCGTGGTATTCTGTCCCGTGGGCTCATGGGATATAGAGGAATCTCAAGTGTCCGTCGCGGAGTACTTATAAATCTGGGCGTAACCAGTTAGCCATCCGGGAATATCTCGCCTACTCTTTTATGAATACTGACAATTCAGACATACTACTCTGTTCAAGTACTGTTTATTCGGATGCAACATTAGTATACGCACGTCCAAATCTCGCGAGAAATAGTCCACCACCCGTGTATCTCACCTACTGTTTTGTGAATACAGACGATTCGGAAGTACTATTCGTTCGCCTACTGCTTTTTACCTACTATATAGTAAGGAAGTATGCCATTTCGGATTCAGCCAACCCCCCAGATGGCGAAAAGTTAGCAAAAAACAGAGCGCGCCCGTTTAGAAAGATGATATGATTGGTCAGTTTTACTGTCACTCAAAATGAATATCTCCCATTGATTTACTGTACTGTATAATTTACAGAAGAATTAGTGTAAATTACAGTAAAAGTTACAGAATTTCTGTCTGTAAGGATTTTTTTGGCCGCCCTAACGAAATCACTGGGTCTTACCTGGCCACCTTTAAAAAAGTTGTCAGGGGGTTCATTTAAAGCATTTGAGTGACCTTCAGACACGATTCTGACTCTGTTGCTGGCTTTAACAAGGCTTTAGAATCGCCTGCATGTTTGGATTTTGCTCCTGGCTTTATTAGAGTCATTTTGCTTGCTACACCGGATAATATTCTGAAGGTGCTTTCTATATGAAGGTAAATCAGTGGCAAAACTTGAGAGCATGTAGATTTTAAATTGAGAACTTGTAAAGTAAGGATTTGTACTTGTACACTAAAATGTGCACGCTCAGCCCCAATGTGAAAACTGGTCAAATAAAAATCTGATTTTGACAAAAATTTGAAGTTGACAAATAGTCACAAATGTGTAAATCGGCATTCACAAAAATACATTGACAAATACATTGCACATACAGGTACACACTTATTCTTAAATTCAGATTTGAAGCGCAACCTCAAATATTCATCTACAACCTCTAAAATACTACTACTTTTGTGATAAACCTGTTGCAAAACAACTTGTGCACTTGAAGTTTAGAGGAGAGAAAGACTGGCGTTTGATGACGTCATGCAGCTGAGCCACACCGCCCCCTAATGGCCAGAAAAATCACAATGAAAAGACCTGACAATCCGAGGATATGTTTTTAAATAATATATATAGTTTTAAACTAAAGCGAAACTCTCATACCTATGTATACTGTCATATATATAATTCCGTGATGTATACTATCATCTCTTTCTTTTATGCATACTATATATCATTCTGTTATATACACAATCATGCCAGTTCACACATTTGTTACTGTTCGTCTGCATCTTCGAATTAAGAACACGGATTTGTGAATTTTGCCCACGAGTGAGAATCTCAACATTCACCTTCAGTTTTTTATTTGACAAGTTTTCACATTGGGGCTGTGAGTGCACATTTTAGTGTACTTACTTTACAAGTTCTTATTTACCTTCATTTTGAACTTGCCTAGGTGTGATTCCACATGTTCAGATTTGGGCGTGTCAGAATTCCCATAGTGTCAACGCCATGACACAGCATCTTGTTACCTAATTTAGTTAACTGTAACCTGAGATGTTTTGAGGGATAAAATGACCGTCTACAGAGGGACTTTGAATTGAACACTAAGCATAAAAACCACATAGAAATAACTCACGTGAGTGTGTTGAGCTGACAGTGTTTATCCTGCAGTAGATCAGAGATCTGTCTCACTCTTGACTCGTATAGTACACGATTACTCAGATTCAGTTCACTCTGGAGTAAAGGATTTTTACCAAGAACTCCCGTCAGATACTTCAAGGCTTCCATTGCAGAAGAACTCTTCAATAACCTGCAGAAAAAAATTATTCAATTATTGCTTCATTGTTTCCTAATTCTTCTTAGTCGCTTAGATAAAAGTGTCTACTAAAAGTCTAAATGAAAATTAAACTAAACTGGTGTAATTAAGAACAGAAATTTTGTCCAACAGCTGGTGTTGAAGAAAATAATTGTATTCTACTTGTTTTTTTGTATTTACTTTGATGCAACAACAGATAATTGTAATCCAAAAGATACATCTCTGAGTAAATGGCCAGAATGCAAGTTATTTTAAGATTATTTCAACACACTCACCTCACAGTGTTCAGAGCACAGTTTGTATCTTGTATTAACTGATGGATGAGTTTGACTCCTGATGGTCCAGGATCATTTCCAGTGAGATCCAGTGAGATCAGATGTGAAGGGTTTGATCTCACAGCTTCAGACAGACATCTGTAACCTCCTTCTGTTATACTGCACTCAGACAGACTACGACAGAAATGATCACGGGTGAACATTATAAATGAACCAATGAAGAAGTTTTAATAGTTTTAATACGTTTGACATCATCTCACCTGAGTGTGTGTAGTTTACAGTTATTCTTCAGTCCATCGGAGAGATGCTTTACTCCTGAATCCTGTAGATGATTATTACTCAGATCAAGATCCTGCAGACTGGTGCAGACTGAACTGAGAACTGAAGCCAAAGCTGAACAACTTTCATCTGTAAGATCACACTTATTCAACCTGAAAAAGACAACAACAAAAACACATCACTGTACTATTTATATGTTTCAGAGATGTGGAAAAATCAGCAGACTGTCATATGTTACACATTTGTTTGATTTTGTTGAAATTCAACAGATATTGGAATGAAATGGCCAACAATACATCTAGAAATGCTGATTAAATGAAAATTTGGAATGGTCTCCTATTTTTTTCAGCGGCTGTCATGATTGTTGTGTTGATGTATGTTGTGTATGAGTGTGTATGATGATGTGATAGATGATCTCACTTGAGTATGTGGAGTTGACACTGAGGATTCTTCAGTTTGTCACAGATGTGTTTGAGTCCTGAATCCAGCAGACGACTGTTGTTCAGATTCATCTCTCTCACCAGGGTTTTACAGGACAGAACAGCAGCTACAGCTGAACACTGTTTCTCTGTCAGCTCACAGTTATTCAATCTAAACACATCATCATCATCATCANATGTCTGGCAGTGTTTATGAAATCTGGGGACTTTTTCCGGCCCCAACCCTACAGTATGACCAAATCTGGGCATGTTCCGCCCCGTTACTATGACTACAATCTACATTGAGCAAGGCCACAGTTTTACCACAGATAAAGACAAGAGAAGGGGGTGAAGAAGGGGAAACAGGTCATGATGACCATGACATAATTGTGGTGGGCGAGGATATATAAAATATATTTTAAAAATGAGGTAATAGCCAGCCTACCATGACTAAATACGCACCTTGTTGCCTGGGATATATTGGTGGCAGAAAATCAACAATTGGTTAATAGAAATAAGAGATAACGGGAATCTACTTGATTGGTTTTAGAAAGGACCACCTTTCAGAAGTTTTACTATAACTGTAGACTGAAAACACTTGGTTTTTAGATGACTTGGAACATCTCACTTTGTTTGACTTGAGCAAATAAAGTTAACTCCTTGACACCCGGACCTTCTTTGTCTGAGAGATTTTTTGAACTACAAGACTGATATTTTTCCACAACACTCTCAGGTGTGAACAGTTTCAGTGAACAGAAAGGGAGGGGTGGAGTGAGCCATTGGTTTCAATTCACAACCTCACCACTAGATGCTGCTAAATTTCCATTGTCACATTGTTTTTTCCATTGTCTTATGATGAAAAACGGACACTTTAAAAGATTTACCTCAGTGTGTTGATTTTACAGTGTTTATCCTGCAGTAGATCAGAGATCTGTCTCACTCTTGACTTGTCTAGTTTATGATCGCTCAGATTCACTTTTCTCTGGAGTAAAGCGTTTATACCAAGAGTCTTCAGATACTCAACAGCTTCCAATGCAGAAGAACTTTTCAAGAACCTGAAGAAAACAGAAAGTTGCAAAAACGTTAAATGTAGTTAAACTAAATTATCTAAAATATACAATCTAAAATATGTTGTAGAAGACGACGTTTAATTAAACCCTGGCAGGTGGTGCTGATGAAAAAATTCACTTCAATGCAACAACAGATTGTGTAATTATAATAGTAAACACTATCTATAAATACTGTATTTAGCCTGCATATGATTGTTTTGGTTTTATTTTAGTAATACTCACCTCACTCTCTTCAGAGCACAGTTTGTATCTTGTATTAACTGATGGATGAGTTTGACTCCTGATGGTCCAGGATCATTTCCAGTGAGATCCAGTGAGATCAGATGTGAAGGGTTTGATCTCACAGCTTCAGACAGAGCAACATAACCTCCTTCTGTTATACTGCACTCAGACAGACTACGACAGACATTTGAAATATTAAAGTACATCTAATATGTATACTGTATATTTGTAAAAGGTTTCATATTGTTAAAACCCAACTACATTGTTTCTTCCTTTTCTAAAGGAAAAGACAAGATTTATAGTCATTTACTTATTGACAAAAGCGGATTGTTTAAAACATGTGTTCTCTTAATGTAGATACCTGAGTTTCTTCAGTTTGCAGTTGGTATGTTCTAGTCCTTTCTGTAGTTTCTTCACTCCTGAATCCTGAAGATTATTGTTGCTCATGTCGAGCTCTGTCACACTGGAGTTTGAGCTTAAAACTGAAGCTAAAGATGAACAACTTTCTTCTGTTAGACCACAATCCCTCAGTCTGAAACATTTCACAAGAGAAACATACTGTCAACAATAGTTTTACCTGATTTTACAAACACGTTTCAGTAAAAGATGAATAATAAAACCAGCTGCAACTACAATAAAAATAAACCCACTAATCTTTTTTTGTCTTTTAACTTCTGTTACGTGGACAGGACAGTATAGAGAGACAGGGAATTGTGAGAAGAGAGAAAAGTGAACAGGAGCCAGGAAAGGACCATGTGTCAGGACTTGAACTCAGGTCGCCCGAAGCGTTACTGTGCCACTGGACCACTGGCGCCAACAAACCCAGTAATCGTAATAAATCCCAGTAATCAAACACACAGAATTATCATACAGTTAAATTCATAATCGATGGTCTAAAGTCCGTTTAGGGAACTCGTTACACTCGGCGGTCATGTTTGCAATTCACTGGCAAGCTATTTCAGTCATAGCAAGACCACAGTCCTATCCACTTGAATGGGCGAAGACCAGGGGCGGAGCTACGGGTCAGAGCCAAGAAAATTATTTTGAATATTATTTTAAATATTATTTTTTAACCTTAATTCTAAATTTGAATTGTATAAATTAAATAAAAACATTTGAATTGTTTGTTTAATAATAATGTCCAAATATTATTAAGAATGTGCTCACGTGACGTCAATTACGTTACGGCCGTTACGCTGCACGCCAATATTACTGTCTGTAGATTCTCTTTCAATGATCATGTAAACATGGCTAAACAGCAGGGGCAGCGTTTGCGTAATGGTGGAGTATGGCACTTACCATACCCTAGCATTCAGACAAAACAGTGGACACAAAGTGTGCATATTGATGCTCATTAAAGATAATGATAATATTTGTGACTACTGTATACTCTTAGCATGGGCGTCGAGTTTACTTTCACAAGAGACGGTTATACAAACTGGAAACGCCTCCGACAGGCCTGTAACAAACACGAGTCTAGTAAACCGCACGTAGTTCTTCTGACTTTTGATGCACACATGTACAGTGGGACCGTGTTAAGTCAACTGCACGGTGATGCCGTTTCATTTGTAGAGCGAAGTTTAGTGAAATGCATTTGACGCCACAACGGGACAAAACACCGGTACATCAATTTTTCTAAAACATTACTCCAGTTGCTTGAAAGGGTGATACGAATTATTCCGGCCCACCCACAATTTTACAGGCCCACCTATCATCTACTTTCTGTATCCGCCTCTGGCGAAGACTAATATTTCTAAAAATGTTGACAAAAAATCAGAATTAAATAACAATTCCGACCAACAATTAGTTCTGACAGGAACTGTACTTTTGTTTCCTTTCGAGGTTGCATCAGCTACTGCATGTATATGTACACTTACATCCTTGTTTTCAAGAGACAATAAATAAAGAACAAATCCTCACGTGAGTGTGTTGAGCTGACAGTGTTTATCCTGCAGTAGATCAGAGATCTGTCTCACTCTTGACTCGTCAAGTTTAAGATTACTCAGATACAATTCTCTCTAAAGTAAAGGATTTTTACCAAGAACTCCAGTCAGATACTCAAAGGCTTCCACTGCAGAAAAACTTTTCAAGAACCTGAGGACGCAAGATAACAGTGTCATTATTAATGAACATTTATTGTGACAACCTTGTATTGCAATAATGAAGATTAAACCATAAAAGCATACCTCAAACACATATTCAAGTTCTTTTAAAGAAAAAAATCAAAAGCAAAACAATTAGTCTAATTTTTATTTTAGGAATACTCACCTCACAGTGTTCAGTGCACAGTTTGTATCCTCCAGTAAATCATGGATGAGTTGGACTCCTGATGGTCCAGGATCATTTCCAGTGAGATCCAGTGAGATCAGATGTGAAGGGTTTGATCTCACAGCTTCAGACAGACATCTGTAACCTCCTTCTGTTATACTGCACTCAGATAGGCTATAAAACAAAGTTTTGTTATTTATACAATTTATTCATAAACATTTACTTATTTGTAATGAGAGTGCAGCTGTGACGCGTCAGAGGAGATCTGGCCCTCCCGGCTGAGACTGGTTTCTCATGAGGTTTTTTCTCCATTTATTTCTCATTGGAGTTTGGGTTCCTCGCCACAGGGCCGTGTTGGCGTGCTCACCGGGAGAGCGCTGATATTAGATTATTAGATTAGTTTAAAGGTTCGGTAAATTCTCTTAACATCGCTTGTTCTACAAACACCATGCACTGTACTGTGTTTTACCTTTTCTGTGTTTTTCTGTTTTTATTTTTATTTGCTCCTGTAAAGCTGCCTTGGAACATTGTGAAAAGCTCAATATAAATAAAATTGAATTGAATTTCTTGTATTGAATGATTGACCACTTATTGGACCTAATTCATCAACAACTGTACACAAGCGTTGTCTTGTGAGTCACTAATGACGTTTTCTTTGGATTTTACTTGGTTCTGAATCTCATCCTACATTTAGAGCATTCTACATTCAAATTTTCATTGTGTTTAAAAAATGATATCAGTGTGAAAACACACAAACACATGAACACACAAATTTAGTGAATGAGATGATGGATAATCTACAGCAAACTTACATTGGCAATATTTTATTTGTACATTACCACTGCAGGTGAACAGATGTCACAGTGTTTAATATTGTCATGATTGTTGTGTTCTGTCGAATGTGTATGATGATGTGATAGATGAGCTCACTTGAGTATGTGGAGTTGACACTGAGGATTCTTCAGTTTGTCACAGATGTGTTTGAGTCCTGAATCCAGCAGACGACTGTTGTTCAGATTCATCTCTCTCACCAGGGTTTTACAGGACAGAACAGCAGCTACAGCTGAACACTGTTTCTCTGTCAGCTCACAGTTATTCAATCTAAACACATCATCATCATCATCATCAGATCTTTATAACACACACATGTATGAAGGTTATTATACTGTACATATGAAACTCACCTGATTTTCTCCACTTTACTATGAGAGTCCATCAATAGAGCCGAGAGTTTCTCTCCGTCCAGATCTCTCAGTTTATTGTCACTCAGATTCAGTTCTTTCAGCAGTAATGGATTCTCACCCAGAACTTCAGTCAGAGAAACACAAGCTGCTTCTGCATCACGACTCTTCAAGAATCTACACACAGAAGATCAGTTCACATCATTCTTTATCATATTTACTGCAGTGAACCTGGAACTGTAAAGAGTTCTGACAGAGTTTCAAGAGTTCTGTGTGTTTTAAGATGCCTTTCCACTGCACACAACATTGGTATAAGACCGCTGGAATTCACTCAGTAACAGTGGTAATAAACTTTTATTCTGAACATAAATCCACACTAATATGGAGAGAAGCTCATTCTAGTAAAGAAGCGCATGAGCGTTCATCCTCCAAGTTTCACCATAGAGGAATGACGACAGGAATGCAAACAATAAACAGCTATGTCTACATAACAAAAGACTGCCAATACTTTAAGTGAATAATAATGATTATTTGTGATAATCCAAGAGCCTCCACAAGGATAAAGCATAATTATAAATTACATTCTAAATTATTAATTTAATTACTAATTCTTCTAAATTAATGTATTGATTTTTTTCTAGCAAATCATTTTCTTCTTTGAATTACAATTCAGTAAATTCCTCCTCTGGTCATTCCAATAAATATTGCAGTTACACACTGTCTGATCAACCTAGTTTCATAAAGCAGACTTCACATGTGTGACTGATGTTTAATATTTAAAAGCTTTACTCACCTCACAGTGTTCAGAGCACAGTTTGTATCTTGTATTAAATCATAGATGAGTTTGACTCCTGATGGTCCAGGATCATTTCCAGAGAGATCCAGTGAGATCAGATGTGAAGGGTTTGATCTCACAGCTTCAGACAGACATCTGTAACCTTCTTCTGTTATACTGCACTCGGATAGTCTATGAAAAAAGTTTTAAATTTAGTTCGTTTTTCTATTTGATAAAATAGTAAATCTCACCAGTGCAGAATCCTTCACATACATGCGTTAAGAATAAATGAACATGAATGAAAAACACATACTTGAGTTTCTTCAGTGTACACAGTGAATTCTTCATCAGATGAGAGATGTTCTTGATTCCTGAGTCTCCAAGTGTATTTCCACTCAGATTCAGCTCTTTCACATGTGATGGATTCTCATTTAAAGCTGCTGTGAGAGCAGCACAACCTTCTGCTGTGATACGACAAGAATTCAACCTGAACAGACACAAAACAGACCTCATCTACGCCTTAATGATAGTTAATTCATAGTTCCTGTCACTCACTCAACATTGTGTCAAGTCAATGTAGTGACAAAAGGACTCATGTTAAGGACCCATTTACTGATACTTTAGAGGTGAGAACTTGTGAGTGGAATTTTCATGCTTCTCTTCCAGACATACGGGTATATAACAATATACCTGCTTAACTAATTTAGTGAAAGGGTAAGTTCATCCAAACGTTCAACATGTTTTAAGACATCCGGGCGTCTTCGGAGCACAAATAAAGATATTTAAGGATATCGGAGAGATTTCCAGGCATTTCCAGGCCTTTCCAGACATAACAGTTATAGTTTTTGTCAAAGTCCAGAAATGTACTAAAGACAACGCGCCATATACTGACAAGACAGAGGAGAATATATCGATTAAAGTTGTTATTTTGGTTTGTTTTCTCGTCTCTTCAAAAAAATTAAATCGAGCCAGTATGAGCGGATGGACCAATTTAACGATTTTCTGAACCTTGACAAAAACATCTTGGTTACGATTATAACCTCTGTTGTGTCGAGACAGAATGGGGTTTGAACTTGAGATCATCTCTGCTTGTAGTTTTAAAAGGCCAATGAACTTGGCGAATGGCATGGCATCACGACTTCCAGTGGAGCGACACTGACTGGCCTGGGCAAGTCACAAGTGAGCGGTACCGCGAATCGTAACCCTCCAGTTGTGTAGTAAGGCATCAGTTCGAGTGTGTCAACAACGACAGGCTCTTACCAACAGCCGTACAGGTGGTGGCCTTCCTACTCTAGAGATGAGATAGCCACCCGGCACCGTAGGGAAGACTGAGAAGCGCTACACCCTCGCCTGAGGGGGAATGCTACGGAGACCACATCCTGCCGTAGGGAGGTAATATGTGGAATACCTACACGGTCTCACCAGTGGCAAGATCTCATGGGAGTAGTAGTGCGGGGCCCCAACCAGGGGTGCACAGAAGCGGTGGAGTCCACCGAGGGGAGGTCACAGGTTCACCAACAGGGGAACCAAGAGTGAGGAAACGTCAGACGGGACGACCCAAGCGGGGAGTCACTACGTGTGGAGCACTAGCTCAGCTATAGGGGTTCACCTCGTGAGGGATAACTCTGCCTATACTGGGCTTGGTATACGGGCCGCTCTGCCCGGCTTGTAAACCAAAGAAGTGCTTAGTGATGGATGGGATGCTTGTACATCGCCCGGTGGGGGAAGTAGGGAAGCTGAATAGCGCACTGACTCGCCTGATGAACGGGAGAAGGCGCTTCGCAGGCGTACGCCCACTGAAGGTGTAAAATTGTTCTGCGTAGCCCAACCCGCAGCTCTGCAATGTCTGCCAGAGAGGCGCCATGAGCCGGTGACCACAAGGGGGCTACATCCCGGGTTGAGTGAGCTCTCACTGCAAGTGGGCATGGGAGATCCTGGGACCGGAATGCCAGAGTGATGGCGTCCACGATCCAGTGCGCCAATCTCTGTTGGGGACAGCTCTCCCTTTCTGCTGTCCTCCAGAGCAGACAAAGAGCTGCTCAGAGCTTCTGAAGCTCTGCGTGCAGTCCAAGTAGAGGCACAGGGCGCGTACTGGACACAACACGGCAGGGGTCGGGTCTTCCTCCCCAGGGCAGAGCTCCTGCAAGTTCACCACCTGCTCCCTAAAGGGAGTGGTGGGAACTTTGGGCACGTAGCTGGGCCGGGGTCTCAGAACCACGGGGGAGTCGCCCGGCCCGAACTCTAAGGACTCGTTGGATACAGAGAGTGCATGCAGATCACCTACCCTCTTGGTTCAGGTGAGCGCCACTAGGAGAGCCGTCTTCATTGTGAGATGAGGTAGAGCGGCTTCTCCCAGGGGCTCAACGGGGACCTTCTCAGGCCCTCGAGGATCACGTTGAGGTCCCAAGAGGGTAAGGGGCACGGACGGGGAGGATTCAGCTTCACTCAGGATCTCCTCGTCCTGTTCAAGAGCCAGACATGGAGGTTCCAGAGGTGGTCTGGCCTAGGGTGCCAGACCGTGCCCTTCCCCTGAGAAAGAAGGTCCTTCATCAGGGGAATCGGCCGGGGGGAGTCGTTGCCAGATGCGTCAGCTCTGAGAACCAAGTCTGGTTGGGCCAGTAGGGCGCAACTAACAGGACCCGATGCTCCTCTTCCCTGACCTTGCATAGGAGGCTAACTGGGGGGGAAGGCATACTTCAGCTTGTCCCAAGACCAGCTGTGCACTAAGGCATCCATGCCGAGGGGGGCCTCGGTCAGGGAGTACCAAAGCGGGCAATGGGTGGTGTCCAGGGAGGCGAACAGGTCCACCTGTGCCTGCCCGAACTGCTCCCAAATGAGCTGTATGGTGCGGGGTGGAGTCGGCACTCTCCGTGGAGCGTGACCTGTCAAGAGAGCACATCCTACCCTACA